>NC_059222.1:10956518-11256518 GCF_020615455.1 Coregonus clupeaformis | reverse complement strand
TCTAGGATCAGCTTCCCTTTCCCCAATCACAACCTTAACCATTAGTAGGGGAAAATGCAACACTGATCCAATATCAGTGTCTAGGGGGAACTTCACCCTACACCGTACAGTGGGGAAAAAAAGTATTTAGTCAGCCACCAATTGTGCAAGTTATCCCACTTAAAAAAGATGAGAGAGGCCTGTAATTTTCATCATAGGTACACGTCAACTATGACAGACAAAATGAGATTTTTTTCCAGAAAATCACATTGTAGGATTTTTAATGAATTTATTTGCAAATTATGGTGGAAAATAAGTATTTGGTCAATAACAAAAGTTTCTCAATACTTTGTTATATACCCTTTGTTGGCAATGACACAGGTCAAACGTTTTCTGTAAGTCTTCACAAGGTTTTCACACACTGTTGCTGGTATTTTGGCCCATTTCTCCATGCAGATCTCCTCTAGAGCAGTGATGTTTTGGGGCTGTCGCTGGGCAACACAGACTTTCAACTCCCTCCAAAGATTTTCTATGGGGTTGAGATCTGGAGACTGGCTAGGCCACTCCAGGACCTTGAAATGCTTCTTACGAAGCCACTCCTTCGTTGCCCGGGCGGTGTGTTTGGGATCATTGTCATGCTGAAAGACCCAGCCACGTTTCATCTTCAATGCCCTTGCTGATGGAAGGAGGTTTTCACTCAAAATCTCACGATACATGGCCCCATTCATTCTTTCCTTTACACGGATCAGTCGTCCTGGTCCCTTTGCAGAAAAACAGCCCCAAAGCATGATGTTTCCACCCCCATGCTTCACAGTAGGTATGGTGTTCTTTGGATGCAACTCAGCATTCTTTGTCCTCCAAACACGACAAGTGGAGTTTTTACCAAAAAGTTATATTTTGGTTTCATCTGACTATATGACATTCTCCCAATCCTCTTCTGGATCATCCAAATGCACTCTAGCAAACTTCAGATGGGCCTGGACATGTACTGGCTTAAGCAGGGGGACACGTCTGGCACTGCAGGATTTGAGTCCCTGGCGGCGTAGTGTGTTACTGATGGTAGGCTTTGTTACTTTGGTCCCAGCTCTCTGCAGGTCATTCACTAGGTCCCCCCGTGTGGTTCTGGGATTTTTGCTCACCGTTCTTGTGATCATTTTGACCCCACGGGGTGAGATCTTGCGTGGAGCCCCAGATCGAGGGAGATTATCAGTGGTCTTGTATGTCTTCCATTTCCTAATAATTGCTCCCACAGTTGATTTCTTCAAACCAAGCTGCTTACCTATTGCAGATTCAGTCTTCCCAGCCTGGTGCAGGTCTACAATTTTGTTTCTGGTGTCCTTTGACAGCTCTTTGGTCTTGGCCATAGTGGAGTTTGGAGTGTGACTGTTTGAGGTTGTGGACAGGTGTCTTTTATACTGATAACAAGTTCAAACAGGTGCCATTAATACAGGTAACGAGTGGAGGACAGAGGAGCCTCTTAAAGAAGAAGTTACAGGTCTGTGAGAGCAAGAAATATTGCTTGTTTGTAGGTGACCAAATACTTATTTTCCACCATAATTTGCAAATAAATTCATAAAAAATCCTACAATGTGATTTTCTGGAATTTTTTTTCTCAATTTGTCTGTCATAGTTGACGTGTACCTATGATGAAAATTACAGGCCTCTCTCATCTTTTTAAGTGGGAGAACTTGCACAATTGGTGGCTGACTAAATACTTTTTTCCCCCACTGTATGTATGTAAGCACTGCAGTTCACTTCCTCAACAGTAGATAGTGACGGAAGAAAACAGTGAAATCAAAAACATCTGCAGTACTACCAAATGACCACTGTATTCTCCTCTTGTGTTCTCATGTCCTATGACAACTTCAGTACACAATGTCCCAACAAAGAGGTCCTTGTGCTGATGTGTGATCAAAACAAAGCTTTCCACAATTATATACTGAACAAAAATATAAATGCAACATGCAACAATTTCAATGATTTCACTGAGTTACAGTTCATATGGAAATCAGTCAATTGAAATAAATAAATTAGGCCGTAATCTACAGTGGCTTGTGAAAGTATTCACCCCCCTTGGCATTTTTCCTATTTTGTTGCCTTACAACCTTGAAATAAAATGGATTTTTGAGGGGGTTTGTATCATTTGATTTACACAACATGCCTACCACTTTGAAGATGCAAAATAAGACAAAAAAACAGAGAACCCCCCCCACAAAGTCAATACTTTGTAGAGCCACCTTTTGCAGCAATTACAGCTGCAAGTCTCTTGGGGTATGTCTCTATAAGCTTGGCACATCTAGCCACTGGGATTTTTGCCCATTCTTCAAGGCAAAACTGCTCCAGCTCCTTCAAGTTGGATGGGTTCCGCTGGTGTACAGCAATCTTTAAGTCATACCACAGATTCCCAAGACATGGTGGTACCATGGGGGGTGGCCATACCACAGATTCCCAAGATGTGGTCCTCTGTAGCTCAGCTGGTAGAGCACGGCGCTTGTAACGCCAAGGTAGTGGGTTCGATCCCCGGGACCACCCATACACAAAAAAATAAATGTATGCACGCATGACTGTAAGTCGCTTTGGATAAAAGCGTCTGCTAAATGGCATATTATATTATTATATATTATATACATTTAAATGTTTCCCCTTAAACCACTCAAGTGTTGCTTTAGCAGTATGCTTAGTGTCATTGTCCTGCTGGAAGGTGAACCTCCGTCCCAGTCTCAAATCTCTGGAAGACTGAAACAGGTTTCCCTCAAGAATTTCCCTGTATTTAGCGCCATCCATCATTCCTTCAATTCTGACCAGTTTCCCAGTCCCTGCCGATGAAAAACATCCCCATAGCATGATGCTGCCACCACCATGCTTCACTGTGGGGATGGTGTTCCCGGGGTGATGAGAGGTGTTGGATTTGCACCAGACATAGCATTTTCCTTGATGGCCAAAAAGCTCAACTTTAGTCTCATCTGACCAGAGTACCTTTTTCCATATGTTTGGGGAGTCTCCCACATGCCTTTTGGCAAACACCAAACGTGTTTGCTTATTTTTGTATTTTCTTTAAGCAATGGCTTTTTTCTGGCCACTCTTCCATAAAGCCCAGCTCTGTAGAGTGTACGGCTTAAAGTGGTCCTATGGAAAGATACTCCAATCTCCGCTGTGGAGTTTTTCAGCTCCTTCAGGGTTATCTTTGGTCTCTTTGTTGCCTCTGATTAATGCCCTCCTTGCCTGGTCCATGAGTTCTGGTGGGCGGCCCTCTCTTGGCAGGTTTTTGTGGTGCCATATTCTTTCAATTTTTTTTATAATGGATTTAATGGTGCTCCGTGGGATGTTCAAAGTTTTGGATATTTGTTTATAACCCAACCCTGATCTGTACTTCTCCACAACCTTGTCCCTGACCTGTTTGGAGAGCTCCTTGGTCTTCATGGTGCCGCTTGCTTGGTGGTGCCCCTTGCTTAGTGGTGTTGCAGACTCTGGGGCCTTTCAGAACAGGTGTATATATACTGAGATCATGTGACAGATCATGTGACACTTAAATAAAGTCCACATGTGTGCAATCTAACTAATTATGTGACTTCTGAAGGTAATTGGTTGCACCAGATCTTATTTAGGGGCTTCATAGCAAATGGGGTGAATATATATGCACGCACCACTTCTTCGTTATTGATTTTTTTGAAACAAGTAATTTTTTTCATTTCACTTGTCCATTACATGAAATCCAAATAAAAATCCATTTAAATTACAGGTTGTAATGCAACAAAATAGGAAAAACACCAATATAGCTATATAGAACACTTATTAATGGTTCTTAATAGAACCTTTATGGAGAATGGTTCTATAAAGAACATTTTTCAATATCAAACCTTCTACAAAGAACATTATGAAGAACAATACAGGTTATTTTTTACTGGTTAGCCATGTTATATTGTTAAAATTCTATAAATGTTATTATTGTGTTAATTGACAAGTTGAATCAGGTGTGCTACTCCTGGAATGGCTCCCTGTGGAGAAACTTGAGAACTGATGTAGACAACAGTTCTCAACTGACACAAGGCCATACGTGAGTCTTTCACAAGACACTGTCACTGGACATAATTATATTTAATATGTAATTGCACAACACAACAGATTAGATCAACTGGAATGACACTCACTCAGGGTTGTACAAAAAGAGCTGTGCGCAAACCACCCCCCTAAATATTGGAATGAGCTGCTGCCCCTAATATGAAATAACCCTTTTCTGAACTGCAAAAAAACATTGAAGGGCTCAAATAGTAATTTTAGTCATTACGGTTCCACATTGAACCATCACCCTTCCCATAGAACCCTTGAGGAACCCTATTTTCTTAGTGTGAAAGACATCAAAGTGTTGAGAACCAGTGTTCTGACATGGAATTAGAACTAGTTCTGATTCATTCTAATTCTCTGCTTCTGACAATGACATTCCACTAGAGGGGAACCCAGGCCAGAGAGTTTAGGCCAGGCCAGTGAATCTATACAGGCCTTCAAAGGAGGCCTCCTCTGTGCTCACTCATAACAAAACAACACATCTGTGCAGAGTCAGACAGAACATGAACACACACTTCAATGCTCGGCTACAAAGAGAACTCGGTAGACAGCAGTGCTTGACTTGGACTGAAATAGGTTCCGGTACTCATTTTGGGTGTGTCTTGCTCTTCATTGTAATCAGAGGGCTAATATTAATACTATGCATGCCAGTCTCTATTGGCTAAGAGTTGAGGAAAGACTGACCGCATCACTTCTTGTTTTTATAAGAAACATTAATGTGTTGGAAATTCCTAAATGTTTGCATAGTCAACATATACACAGCACTGACACACACACTTAGCCCACCAGACATGCCACCAGGGGTCTTTTTACAGTCCCCAGGTCCAGAACAAATTCAAGGAAACGTACAGTATTATACAGAGCCATGAGTGCAAGTGAACAGCAAACCTAGTAAAAAAAAAAAAAGCAACACCTCAAGGCACAACGCCTCTCCCCCATGTGACCTACTTGTTGTGTGTATGTACGGACAGGTACGTGTAACTGATAGATGCACACACACGCACACTACATGTTAATGTTTTTAAATATATGTAAATTGTAAAGTATTTAAATCAAAACATAAAATATTTAGGTGCAGGACCTCCACAATACTTTTGAGCTAATATTCTATAAAATGAACAGGAGCTCAAGCAGTAGAAAATGAGAGGTGTCGGAACTCAGCTCCGGTGAGCTCCTGACCAATTCAAGCACTGGTAGACAGGACATCCTCCACAAAGTGTTTTTGTGAAAAGGTTACAAGTTATTCGACAGTACTGGTGTGATCCACAACAGGTGTCTAGACATGAGTGTGGGCCTATGTCCCAGAATCATTCAGCTGTCATAAATATAGATTACATGACAGCCTATTGTTTTCATAAGAGGGGAAGTGCTGAATGTACCTGCTATGATTGGATTAGTTTACCTCACATTGGCAGGCAAGCAGCAGGCTAAATACTTAGCCAGCTGCATTCCAACACGTGCAGCAGTGGTGTGTTTATTTGTGCATACACTAGCTAATTGTAAGGGGCTTTATACTATAGTTGTCCTGAGTTTTGGGTCAATGAGAATACCTTTCCACATAAAAACCACAGCACAAACATGCATGACTTTGTAGGCTATTAGCTGTTTGTTTGTGAGGTTTATCAAAAAAATAATGAAAAACAATTGGCTTGGCTGTATATGCAATGAAACTATTTAGGCTACAGAAAGAAATCATCATCAGATTTAGTTAAATACCTAGAAACATCGTAATAACAAAGTGATGATCAAATCTATCATGCAAGTTTCTGTTATGAAATTCTTTCTACAGCTACACACTGTCTTTTTCTCTCTGTTCTTTCTCTTTCCCTCCTTCTGCTCAGAGCATTGTCAAACACGTGCAGTGCACATTACGCAATCCAAACAACAACAGCGCTGCCATGTGAGCGGCCCAAACCATAGAAATAGTGCCCCGAACAGCTTCAGGGATTGGTCCATATGCGACCAATCACAAAAATCACAAGCGCTCTTCAGATTAGTGGGCGTGGCTTCCAGGTCTTTCACAGCTGTCATGAGTGAGAACTTGTCTGTCTGTGCCTGAGCTATAGAAAAATCCTATTGACAGTTAATCTTATTTCCATTATTTGCTATGTATGTTTTTGACATTCTTAGAATGGTTTGAAATACAATTTACATTGTCAGAATTCTATTTTTGCTCAGTTGTTGTTCCATATGCAATATATGTACAATGAGGCCTATTGAAGTTTTTTGGATGGTTTTCCTGTGCCTGAGACACAGGCAAACGCATACACACGCACACAAACAAATGTACACACATGCATGACACAACCATCTCTCAGCATCCCACTAATTTCATTGAAATTACGTAGAAACAATGTTGATTCAACCAGTGTGTGCCCAGTGGGATGGCTTGATCTCAATGATCTGACTTGCTTAGGCATCTTGAACAAGAGTCCAGAAATCAAAACAAATACTATTCATGTAGGAAAATGGGCAAACATGACTAATGGCAATTTAATTTACAAATGAATGACAAAATGTTAATATTTTGAACAAAACAATATATGAGCTGTTCCTATATGAGCAGTAGACAGAGTATGAATAGGAGCCTGTGGTCGTTTGCTTCTCCTGACCCAGCACAGAGCCGTGGGCATGGGCCAGTTATATGTGTCTCTATCCTACATGTGTCCCTTCAGATAATATGTCCCAAGGAAAAGTTAGACGCTGACCCAGTTCCCTACTTAGCAGAAATAACTGCAGTCAGAGATGTTGCAGCAAGAGGGAGAGAGAGCTTATCAACCTACTTCCACCTCTCTCATGCTCCATCCACGGCAAGAAGGATCCGTTTCTCTTATGCATACAGCCTTCATCATCAGTTTTTTTTATGCAGTTTGAACATTTAATTCTGAGTAGAACAATAACTGACACTGTTCGAATTCTGAATAGCAAAATAGTGGATGTGCCGACCAACTATTACAACCTTCAAGCTCCCCCAGCACAATAGCCAACAAACAACTAGGCCATGCAAGGTTTATGGATTCATTTGGCCTTTTTCCTGCTCCCATACTAAATAATCGTGTATATTTAGGGTATTTTGGTCTATTCAGCCCCAGACGAGTGGCTGTGTCACAGGATTACTGAGAGAGAGCAGGACAGGATTTATCCCTGATGTAACTCGTCTATCTCTATCTGTTTGCTTATTGTGTGTGTGTGTGTGTGTGTGTGTGCATGCGTGTGTGCGTGCATGCGTACGTTGGTACGCATGTGCTTGCTTGCCTGTGTTTGCTTTGTGTTGTTGTCCTCTCTGTTGATTTGGCCTCAAATTCAAGTCACAGTACATCGCTGCCTTAGCCACTGTGACATCATGCCAGTGGGACCCCCAAAATCCTAACCCAATTAGGAGGAACCACATAACACCTTACATCAGTCTCTACGTCCCAAATGGCACCCTATTCCCTAATGGACTACTTTTGACCATGGCCAATACGTCTCTGGTCAAGAGTAGTGCACAATATAAGGAATATGGTGCCATTTGGGACCCATAATAGGTCTTAGTTGGGGCAACTTCAACCTACCCTGTGACCAGACTCTCATTACTTTTTTGCCCATATTGATTTTTATAATGAAAAGACTGTATAAATAAAAAACATTATTCAGTGTATCAATCTTGTCTTTCTTGATACAAAGTAGGTCTAAACACTAGAATGATTGATCATTTCCAAAGACCAATGCGCTATCCTTTTTTATGTGACCTGCGCAGGGTTGCTAGGAGAAGTGATGTCACAGGCGAATGACAGCCAGTCCACAACGGAGGAAAATCCTAGTGGGGAAGAAGCTGTTTCTTTGAGGAGAAGGCTTCCATCAAAATCTGTCTCCATCCTGTTTCATTTAGGGAAAGATTATATTTAAAAAAGCAAGAACATAATCTACACGTTCTAAACTTTCGGCAATACCAATATCGTGGTGTTCCGAAAAAGACATAGGTATAAAAGGGATGGTGAAAGTTGGATTGTTACAGAAGGAATTTAATCATCTTCTTCTGGGATTCAGGGGGAGGGGGGCGTCTGAATAAAGGGGTTTGTATACCAGCAACGTAAGGTGATATTTGGGGTGGTTAGGTAACTAAAGAGCGAAAAAACACCAGGGTTGATTTTTCAAAATAACAAATTCTGAAGGTTGCTTCGTAAGAATAACATTGAACCATGGACTTGAGAGTGGGAAACCGATACAGGCTGGGAAGGAAAATTGGAAGTGGATCTTTTGGAGATATCTATTTAGGTGAGTAACGTTAGTTAGCTAAAATATCAACAATATTAGTTACACAATAACGTTACCGTATGCTAGTTGGTTAACTAGCTAGGTAACGTCAATTGAACATTTCAACTAGTTAGCTAACGTTAGCTACTGTAGCTACCAAACACCGCCACTAACCTGATAAACTAGCTTACCTTGCTAACATTGACGTTACGTTGTACGTTAACCATGTTGCTAGGATTGTGAATAACAAAACAAGCTGTCAACTCTCAGCACCTCTTATCCACCTGGCAAGCCAATAACGTTAGCTAGCTAGCTATATACAGTCCCCTGTAGCTCAGTTGGTAGAGCATGGCGCTTGCAACGCCAGGGTTGTGGGTTCGTTTCCCACGGGGGGCCAGTATGAAAAATAACTGTAAGTCGCTCTGGATAAGAGCGTCTGCTAAATGACTTAAATGTAAAATGAGGAAATAACGTTAGACTAGCTACTAACCAGCTAATGTTAGCTAGCTAAGTTAGCTTGTCAAATTGAGATGCCTCTATCCAAGCAAAGCCCATGACCGTTTCACTAAACAGCAGGACAGCTAAACACAAGCAGGTAACCAGCTAGGCCTAATTGTCATTATTCATTCAGAGATGACTACCTAGCTAGTCAATGTAATCTGGAAACTGCTGGATTGTAATTCATGTCTACTAAGGGTTTGGTTTTCAAAAAGCATAGGCATGACCCTGCTGGATCATGGATGGAGAGATTTCTTTTTTTTTTTAAGGCAGAGTTCTCTTCAGACAGACATACCGAAAGAACAAGTCACCCACCTCAACTGAGTTTGACAGTAGTCTTCCCATCTGTCAAATTTCAAGGGATGAAGGGCAGTTAGCTAGCTGCAGTAGAACTAGCCAAATACCCTGTTCTCTGCTCTGTTCTCCAGGCAGTGGCACTCGCCCACATTTGTAGGATGAAGCATAGTGAAGTTCTGAACTAGTTACCCATTTATAGTCACAGTACAAGTGTACTGTCCTCTAGCTTCCATTTGTTTGCTGCTGTGGCTGTCTTAGGACTTAGGCAAGCGACTATTTTTTAAATATATATTTTTAGCTATTATTTATTTCTGTCTAGTTTAAAGTAACATTGCTGTAATGCGTTGTTGTGGCTAGTTTCAACCATTTGTCACTCAGTCTGGGCGGGGTTCAACTCCCCCTTAGAAGTTGTGTTGACTGTCAAGTTGCTTGTGTGGTTTGTTTTTAGTGTGTGTGTTTAGAGACTGGGCCCTCTGGTTTTCCATTGATCCAGAATCATCAGTCAGCTGTCAACTGAAATTACATTCTGATATGTTATCATCACCTCCAGGGTTTAGCTCACACATACCTTTGTCATAAAGGACACTGAACACATCCTGTTTTTGGATGAGTGAGTTTGAATCTTGTCATGCCATAACTGTAACTAAAGGTCATTATGCTGGTGTGCTTCCTGGAGTCATGTTTTCCTATGGGTAATAGGGAGGAGTATTCCTATGTTAAATGCTGAATGGGTTTTACAGGGCCTCATACAGTGTTTGAATTTGGTGTATGTCCTATCCTCTTTGTAGGCGTTTTCAGTTGACTGTAGGAATTCCTCTGGTTGAGTTGAAGCAGGAGCACATCTAGTCCAGCCACAGGGTTTGACACAATTATCCAGCTTCTTGGCACTACTGTAGCACATGGCAGTTAGTGTATACAGGCAGAAAGAGCTTATTGTTGATGTGGATGACATCAGCGAAGTTTCTAACAGCCATGTCGTTGTTTCACAAACCGTCTGTGTGTAACATGATATGGGAAAGTCAGATGTTCAGATTATAACGCCTACTACTGCCCTATCTGTACTAGCGTGTCACGAGTCATGACTCCCCACCCCATCCCTCTTCCCCTTTTCTAAACAAATAGTTCTAAACCCCATGTAAGGCCAAAAAGTTACTTGACTTGCTTCTCAGTTGCTTGTTGTTGGATGTTTGTTTTGAAAGGCTTGGGTCATTTGGATGCTGACTGGAAACATTTTGTGGCAAATGTTATTCCTGTCTTTGAGTTGCTAAATGCTCTGTTTGTGCATATTCAGGTTGAGACACACTGACTGGGAAAAGTAGATGATTTGTATGTTCCTTGCATGGCTGGAGTCATGGTCAATATATAAATTTTGTTGCACATGTATAATTTATTAAACTTCTATAGTGCTTTTCATAGAATCTCAAAGCGCTTCAAGAACAACAAACAAGCAAAATATGATGACAGGTCAACCAATAGAGGCCAAGTCAAGTATGCAGATGAGAAACCTCATGTCCAACTCCAATGAAACTCAATGTTCCAACTCAACAGACATGAATTGTGCAGCACTAAGTGTAGGGCTGAGTGGATGTTTTTAGAGTGACCCTGCAATAAGAGACATGTGGTTTTGATAAGGCCATCCATGTGATGCAGCCCACCCCACCCACCACTGCTCCCCACCCGTGCCAAACCACTAAGGATATGGTGTGGTTGTTTTGCTTTTGACACCCTAGCTGGATTGTATAACCAGGCCTATAAGATCTTTATCTCTCCTAGGCTGCCTGACTCTTCATCAAGCCTATAAAATGTTGCAACATTAAAAAAAATTGACACCAATAGACCTATGTTGAGTTGATATAGTTTGACTGTACCACATGAAGTACAATTTGTTGAAATTATAATTTTTGTTTGATTTCTAGAGCATACAGACACCCCACCCCCCCTCCCCGTTATGAATTATGTCAGTCCCAAGTTCCTAGTTCTTATCCATTGTAATAGGCTTTGTAATGGGACAGACAGGGGAGGGGGGGCAACGCAACGCAACGCACGCAGAGGTGTGTGTGGTGACTCGTCCTACACACACAGAGGGGAAGGGAAGCTCCAGTCAGCTGTAATTCCCTCTCTGCTCTGCTATCCAGTGTGGACTAATGCATTCCCCTTTATGTAACCACACATATGATTCATCCAGCATGTTATTGTGTGTGTGCGCGCATGGAAGTGTTAAGTAAAGTGCTTTTCAGGAGAGGGTCTGAGTCATACATGGAATGTAGCCTACTTTTGAAATGAAATGTCAGATATAAAAAGCTCCCCTGTTTCCCATTGTTAACGTACTGCGCAGCGAATGTGCACATCTTCAATGCATTTTTTTGAATCTCATATTGCCCTTTTTTTCCACTTTGTATGAAAAGGGCCTTTTGCAAGCTGCGCAAAGAGAAGTAGGCCCAGTACTAAAGTAATAGGCTAGGTGTGTTTTACATTGTAACTCTTCAAGCTGATTCTTTTGTAACAGCTTGGCCCGTTTTTCTCATATTAAACATTCTTTCATGTTCCTGGGTAATGTTCCTCTATAGTCTCTGCTCTGCTGGCCCTCTATAGCTGCTCTAGTCACTCTGAATTCATGTTTTCACTGCTGCTCGGCAGGGTCAACACAAATGACCACAGCCACAAAGTCATAATTATGGCTATTTCTACAATTCCTCTTCTTAAAATCTGATTTTAACCTTAACCACATTGCTAACCTTAAATGAAGACCAAAAAGCTTATTTCTGTTAAATTAATTTTTACAATATCACCCATTTGGACTTTGGCTGTGGTAACTAGTAACAATCACTGGGCAGGGAGGGATGGGCCCCAACTCACTCTCTACTCCCCTTCCCTGTTCTGTTCCAGCAGAGTTCCTTGTCTTTTTATAATCACATTCTGCTAAACATGCTGGCAGTACTCCGCATAAGGAAATGTTAATATTACAGTTAAAGTTGGTTTACCTATTTGAGTTGGATTGTTCTTTGAGGCTGGTATGATATGAATGGCAGTTGGTGTATAAAAAGTGCATTTGGAAAGTATTCAGACCCCTTGACTTTTCCCCATTTTGTTACGTTACAGCCTTATTCTAAAATTTATTAAATTGTTTTTTTCCCCTCATCAATCTACACACAATACCCCATAATGACAAAGCAAAAACTGGTTTGTAGAAATTTTTGCAAATGTATAAAAAATAAAATAAAAAATGAAATAACATTTACATAAGTATTCAGACCCTTTACTCTGTACTTTGTTGAAGCACCTTTGGCAGCGATTACAGCCTTGAGTCTTCTTGGGTATGACTCTACAAGTTTGGCACACCTGTATTTGGGGAGGTTCTCCCATTCTTCTCTGCAGATCTTCTCAAGCTCTCAGGTTGGATGGGGAGCATTGCTGCACAGCTATTTTCAGGTCTCTCCAGAGATGTTTGATCGTGTTCAAGTCCGGGCTCTGGCTGGGCCACTCAAGGACATTCAGAGACTTATCCCAAACCACTCCTTTGTTGTCTTGGCTGTGTGCTTAGGGTCGTTGTCCTGTTGGAAGGTGAACCTTCACCCCAGTCTGAGGTCCTGAGTGCTCTGGAGAAGGTTTTCATCAAGGATCTCTCTGTACTTTGCTCTGTTAATCTTTCCCTCGATCCTGACTAGTCTCCCAGTCCCTGCTGCTGAAAAACATCTCCACAGCATGATGCTGCCACCACCATGCTTCACCATAGGGATGGTGCCAGGTTTCCTCCAGACGTGACACTTGGCATTCAGGCCAAAGAGTTCAATCTTGGTTTCATCATGCCAGATGATTTTTAAATACCTCAATGGACCATAAAGGTAATAACACTATCACCCTTATGCACTTAAGGAAATCACGAATATCATGGATATAATGGAACTAGTGTGTATATATGGAGGCTTAAATATCCTGACCTAGTGAGATATACATGGCGGAGGCTCAATCAAGCTAGTCGTCTTGACTACTTTGTCATTCTCACTGCCACCAAAAGTTTAAAAAGTGTTGATAGGGGACAGAATGCAGTCGGACCGTCACATAATTGGCATATACAGTGGGGGAAAAAATTATTTAGTCAGCCACCAATTGTGCAAGTTCTCCCACTTAAAAAGATGAGCGAGGCTTGTAATTTTCATCATAGGTACACGTCAACTATGACAGACAAATTGAGAGAAAAAAATCCAGAAAATCACATTGTAGGATTTTTAATGAATTTATTTGCAAAATATGGTGGAAAATAAGTATTTGGTCACCTACAAACAAGCAATATTTCTGGCTCTCACAGACCTGTAACTTCTTCTTTAAGAGGCTCCTCTGTCCTCCACTCGTTACCTGTATTAATGGCACCTGTTTGAATATGTTATCAGTATAAAAGACACCTGTCCACAACCTCAAACAGTCACACTCCAAACTCCACTATGGCCAAGACCAAAGAGCTGTCAAAGGACACCAGAAACAAAATTGTAGACCTGCACCAGGCTGGGAAGACTGAATCTGCAATAGGTAAGCAACTTGGTTTTAAGAAATCAACTATGGGAGCAATTATTAGGAAATGGAAGACATACAAGACCACTGATAATCTCCCTCGATCTGGGGCTCCACGCAAGATCTCACCCGTGGGGTCAAAATGATCACAATAACGGTGAGCAAAAATCCCAGAACCACACGGGGGGACCTAGTGAATGACCTGCAGAGAGCTGGGACCAAAGTAACAAAGCCTACCATCAGTAACACACTACGCCGCCAGGGACTCAAATCCTGCAGTGCCAGACGTGTCCCCCTGCTTAAGCCAGTACATGTCCAGGCCCGTCTGAAGTTTGCTAGAGTGCATTTGGATGATCCAGAAGAGTATTGGGAGAATGTCATATGGTCAGATGAAACCTAAATAGAACTTTTAGGTAAAAACTCAACTCGTCGTGTTTGGAGGACAAAGAATGATGAGTTGCATCCAAAGAACACCATACCTACTGTGAAGCATGGGGGTGGAAACATCATGCTTTGGGGCTGTTTTTCTGCAAAGGGACCAGGACGACTGATCCGTGTAAAGGAAAGAATGAATGGGGCCATGTATCGTGAGATTTTGAGTGAAAACCTCCTTCCATCAGCAAGGGCATTGAAGATGAAACGTGGCTGGGTCTTTCAGCATGACAATGATCCCAAACACACCGCCCGGGCAACGAAGGAGTGGCTTCGTAAGAAGCATTTCAAGGTCCTGAAGTGGCCTAGCCAGTCTCCAGATCTCAACCCCATAGAAAATCTTTGGAGGGAGTTGAAAGTCTGTGTTGCCCAGCGACAGCCCCAAAACATCACTGCTCTAGAGGAGATCTGCATGGAGGAATGAGCCAAAATACCAGCAACAGTGTGTGAAAACCTTGTGAAGACTTACAGAAAACATTTGACCTGTGTCATTGCCAACAAAGGGTATATAACAAAGTATTGAGAAACTTTTGTTATTGACCAAATACTTATTTTCCACCATAATTTGCAAATAAATTCATAAAAAATCCTACAATGTGATTTTCAGGATTTTGTTTTTTCATTTTGTCTGTCATAGTTGACGTGTACCTATGAGGAGAATTACAGGCCTCTCTCATCTTTTTAAGTGGGAGAACTTGCACAATTGGTGGCTGACTAAATACTTTTTTCCCCCACTGTATGTCCATTACATGAAATCCAAATAAAAATCAATTTAAATTACAGGTTGTAATGCAACAAAATAGGAAAAACGCCAAGGGGTATGAATACTTTTGCAAGGCACTGTATGTAACCACACATACTTAGATAAAATACCTAATCAGAGCCCGTGTGGTTCCTCCTTCCAGGTCCTAATAGGCCTATTTGGTTATTATGTGGTAAAGAGAAAGGATTTCCTTTTTACTAAAGCCAATTCTAAAGTATAGTTTCACCAGGTCATCTAACTGCAGGCATTTCAACAGTGGTGTGCACAGCAACAGGGAGCCAGGGAGACATGCAGTTATTTCCATGTGGGCGAGGATATTTAAAATCTAATCAAAGCCTATTGGATTACTTGTTTTTAACCAGGACAGAAGAATTTATAACTTACTTTTTCGTACATAACATATGTACAGCAGATCCCCTTATTGTATGGGACACTTTTAAATGTGCCTTTAGAGGCCATGCAATTCAATACTCAACAAAAGCAATTTAAGTCAAAATAATCCATGTTAAGAAAGGTAATAGAGGGACTAACAGTACAGATAGATAGCAATAAAAACAGGACCATAGAGGCACAGCATACGTTAGAGGAAAAATAAATGGTGGAACTTATTCAAGAAAGATCAAGTGTAATATATTATCAAAATAAAGCAAACTGGATGGAATATGGGGAAAAATTCAACCAAATTTTTTTTACATCTTCAACATAGAAATGCTACCAAAAACAATTTACTGAAACTTGTTACAAATGACGGAGTCACCCATGATTCACCAAACTATATTTTGAAAGAGGAAGCAAAGTACTTTAAGCATATATTTTCATTTCAGTCTCCTCCATCTCCACTAACCGAAGTTAATTGTACGTTTTTTCCCCCTTATGAATAATGTAAAATTAACAGCTGTACAGAAAGACTCATGTGAAGGCCAAATTACAGAGGAGGAACTTATTGATGCCATTAAAGCCTTTAAGTCCGGGAAAACTCCAGGGTTGGATGGCATACCAGTTGAGGTATACCAAACTTTTTTTGATGTACTCAGAGGACCGTTATTAGAATGTTTTAACCACTCCTATAAAAATGGTAGATTATCAGATACTCAACAAGAAGGTCTGATTTCATTATTACTGAAACAGGACCCAAGTAGTAAATATAAAGATCCAGTCCGTTTATAAAATTGGATGCCCCTTACACTTCAGTGTTGTGATGCAAAAATTCTAGCAATGTACATAGCGCTTAGAATTAAAAAGGTATTGTCGGATATTATTCATCCTAATCAGACAGGTTTTTTACATGGACGATACATTGGAGATTATATAAGGCAAGTACTGGAAACAATAGAACACTATGGAAAATCTGGGAAACCAGGCCTGGTATTTATAGCTGATTTCGAAAAGGCTTTTGATAAAGTACGACTGGAATGTATATATAAATGCTTGGAATATTTCAATTTTGGAGAATCTCTTATACAATGGGTTAAAGTTATATATAGTAACCTTTGGTGTAAATAATGGCTACTTTTCAGAAAGTATTAAACTGTCAAGAGGAGTAAAACAAGGTTGTCCACTATCGGCATATCTATTTATTATGGCCATCGAAATGTTAGTTATTAAAATCAGATCCAACAATAATATCAAGGGCCTAGAAATCCAGGGCTTAAAAACAATGGTGTCATTGTACGCTGATGATTCATGTTTCTTTTAAATCCTCAATTTGGATCCCTCCACAGCCTCATAGATGATCTGGATACTTTTTCTAACCTCTGGATTACAACCAAATTATGATACGTGTACTATATTACGTATTGAATCATTAACAAATACAACTTTTACATTACAGTGTAGTTTACCAGTAAAATGGTCTGACGGAGAAGTGGACATACTCTTAGCAAAAATAGATAAGATCTTGCTACCATGGAAAGGAAAATGCCTGTCTATTTGTGAAAAAATCACCCTGATTAACTATTTTTAGTCATATCCCAGTTTACCTATTTGCTTATGGCCTTGCCTACACCTAGCAACTTGTTTTTTAAATTATATGAGCAAAAAATAAGACATTTGATTTGGAACGGCAAGCCAGGCAAAATTTAATGGGCCTATTTATATAATGAATATGAATTCGGAGGGCAGAAATGATTAAATATTAAAGCATTAGACCTCTCACTAAAGGCTTCAGTCATTCAAAGGTTGTCTCACCCCATGTTCAAGAATGGCCTTTTCCCCTTTATTCAGATTACAACCTCTCACTTTCGGTTATTTGAAAATGAAATGCTCTCCAAAATATAGCTATTTTTAAAACAAGCCATAGAAAGTTGGTTGCAATTTCAGTTTAATCCACCAGAAAAGACAGAACAAATATAACAACAAATATTATGGTTAAATTCAAAGATACTAATTGATATAAAACCAATATTTTTGGAAAGAGTGTTTAAAAAAGGTATAATCTTTGTAAACCATGGCACATGGTTTATGAACTGATACACAAAACAACGCTGGATTCAAAACTTAGTTTTTCAATTTAAATTATTATACAAAATTCTTGCAACCAATATAATGTTTTATATATATATATATATATATATATGGGGATACAACCATCCCAGCTCTGCAGATTTTACTGCGAAGAGACGAATCATTAGATCATTTGTTTTGGTACTGTCCATATGTAGCTTGTTTTTGGTCGCAAGTTCAGGAATGGCTGAAGAATTGAAACAGTTACCTGGAGCTAACTCTGCAAATAGCACTGCTGGGTGATAAAAAAAAAAAAGCCATAGTCAATCGATTAATAATACTCTTAGCAAAGAATAGAAAGGTTCAAAACTTTTGTGAAACAGCACAGTTGAAAAATACAGTGGGGAAAAAAAGTATTTAGTCAGCCACCAATTGTGCAAGTTCTCCCACTTAAAAAGATGAGAGAGGCCTGTAATTTTCATCATAGGTACACGTCAACTATGACAGACAAAATGAGAAAAAAAATCCTGAAAATCACATTTGTAGGATTTTTAATGAATTTATTTGCAAATTATGGTGGAAAATAAGTATTTGGTCAATAACAAAAGTTTCTCAATACTTTGTGATATACCCTTTGTTGGCAATGACACAGGTCAAACGTTTTCTGTAAGTCTTCACAAGGTTTTCACACACTGTTGCTGGTATTTTGGCCCATTCCTCCATGCAGATCTCCTCTAGAGCAGTGATGTTTTGGGGCTGTCGCTGGGCAACACAGACTTTCAACTCCCTCCAAAGATTTTCTATGGGGTTGAGATCTGGAGACTGGCTAGGCCACTCCAGGACCTTGAAATGCTTCTTACGAAGCCAGTCCTTTGTTGCCCGGGCGGTGTGTTTGGGATCATTGTCATGCTGAAAGACCCAGCCACGTTTCATCTTCAATGCCCTTGCTGATGGAAGGAGGTTTTCACTCAAAATCTCACGATACATGGCCCCATTCATTCTTTCCTTTACACGGATCAGTCGTCCTGGTCCCTTTGCAGAAAAACAGCCCCAAAGCATGATGTTTCCACCCCCATGCTTCACAGTAGGTATGGTGTTCTTTGGATGCAACTCAGCATTCTTTGTCCTCCAAACACGATCGAGTTGAGTTTTTACCAAAAAGTTCTATTTTGGTTTCATCTGACCATATGACATTCTCCCAATCCTCTTCTGGATCATCCAAATGCACTCTAGCAAACTTCAGACGGGCCTGGACATGTACTGGCTTAAGCAGGGGGACACGTCTGGCACTGCAGGATTTGAGTCCCTGGCGGCGTAGTGTGTTACTGATGGTAGGCTTTGTTACTTTGGTCCCAGCTCTCTGCAGGTCATTCACTAGGTCCCCCCGTGTGGTTCTGGGATTTTTTGCTCACCGTTCTTTTGATCATTTTGACCCCACGGGGTGAGATCTTGCGTGGAGCCCCAGATCGAGGGAGATTATCAGTGGTCTTGTATGTCTTCCATTTCCTAATAATTGCTCCCACAGTTGATTTCTTCAAACCAAGCTGCTTACCTATTGCAGATTCAGTCTTCCCAGCCTGGTGCAGGTCTACAATTTTGTTTCTGGTGTCCTTTGACAGCTCTTTGGTCTTGGCCATAGTGGAGTTTGGAGTGTGACTGTTTGAGGTTGTGGACAGGTGTCTTTTATACTGATAACAAGTTCAAACAGGTGCCATTAATACAGGTAACGAGTGGAGGACAGAGAAGCCTCTTAAAGAAGAAGTTACAGGTCTGTGAGAGCCAGAAATCTTGATGGTGTTCAGAGATAGATGTGAGGGGTTGAGTGGAGCTGAAGGATGGGACTATAAACAAACAAAAGTTAACTATTGTAAACTATACTGTGTCTGTAAAATGTATATAGTATGTATAAGCTGTAAGTATAAGCCTAAGAGTTGTTGTCTATTACTTTACTCCAATTAGGGAAGGGATGGTAGGGTTAGGGGAAAATAAAAGGAAAATGTATATACAAAAAATATATATATAGTTGTAGAAACATCTCGAGGATGATCAATGGAAACAGGATGCACCTGAGCGCAGTTTCAAGTCTCATAGCAAAGGGTCTGAATACTTATGTAAATAAGGTATTTCTGATTTTTTCATAAATTTGCAAACATTTCTAAAAACCTATTTTCGCTTTGTCATTATGGGGTATTGTGAGGATGTGGAAAAAGTCAAGGGGTCTGAATACTTTCCGAATGCACTGTATGCCCCTTCTGTGCTGCAATGCTCAGTCAGCAGGGACATGCACATCACGAGGGCCCAGAGTTTCCCCTCCCTTCATGGTCAGGAAAACCATCCAGGCCATAGTCATTTCTAGGCCTAAATCATACTCTGTGAACCAAAAGCAATAATTGACTACTCTCTATCCATCTCCATACATTTGTATCGACAGTTGTCTTCCCTTCCCTATATTTGTCCCCAGGCACAGACATCTCAGTGGGAGAGGAGGTGGCCATCAAGCTGGAATGTGTGAAGACCAAGCACCCACAGCTCCACATCGAGAGCAAGATCTACAAGATGATGCAGGGAGGAGGTGAGACATGGGTCTAAAACCATTATACAGGGCCAGGCCTTACTGTGGGGTATCAGTCCTGCTCTCTCTCTCTCTCCCCCCACTCATCTCCTCTATTCTCTTCCTCTCATCTCCCCCTTCTTTCTATCTACCCCCTCCATCGCTCTCGCGCGCTCTTCCCCATGTTCATGTGGTTTTCACATCGCTGGACAAGCAGGCAGGCAGTCATCCACATGAGTCAGTCATGCCAGCCAGCAGCCTGAGAGAATAGACTCAGTGGAACCTGTCATCAGATCACAGAGCCAGAGAAACAGCACTCGCGTGGGCTAAGCATCGCACAGTAAATCACGTTAAACCCCATAGAGAATGGGATTTAAGTGAACTAGAGATGGGTTTAAAAACAAATTAACTGACCATGATTAAGTTGAAGTCATCAGTTGATTTCCCACTTCTAACCTCCCATGTGTGTTTTTCCCTTACAGTGGGCATCCCTACCATAAAGTGGTGTGGAGCAGAGGGAGACTACAACGTGATGGTGATGGAGCTGCTAGGTCCCAGTCTGGAGGACCTGTTCAACTTCTGCTCCCGCAAGTTCAGCCTCAAGACTGTCCTGCTGCTGGCTGATCAGATGGTGAGACACAACTGATGGAGCTGGTGTTCACCAACAGCATTAAATACTCAGCTCTTAGGCTGGCTATTAGGGCCACTTGTATCTTCTGAAGTTATGGCCACTATATGCTATGTAATTTGCTTGCATATTCGCTAGCTATTATTTGTTAGCAAATTAGAAGCGCAAAGTAAAGCTCTCCAGGAGGAGTAGTGTCCACTCCTGCTCTTATGTATGTGAAAATAACCCTCTTCTTTTCCAGATCAGTCGTATTGAGTACATCCACTCTAAGAACTTCATCCACAGAGATGTGAAGCCTGACAACTTTCTGATGGGCCTGGGCAAGAAGGGCAACCTGGTGTACATCATCGACTTTGGCCTGGCCAAGAAGTATCGTGACGCCCGCACACACCAGCACATCCCCTACCGCGAGAACAAGAACCTGACTGGCACGGCACGCTATGCATCCATCAACACACACCTGGGGATAGGTAGGTTACACACACACACCCTGCACATTGATCTCACACACACACACACTATTCAAACAGGGCCAGTGTGTGACTTTCTCCTCCCTCCCTCTCTCTACAGAGCAGTCTCGTCGTGATGACCTGGAGTCTCTGGGTTACGTCCTGATGTACTTCAACCTGGGCTCTCTGCCCTGGCAGGGCCTCAAGGCTGCCACCAAGAGGCAAAAGTACGAACGCATCAGCGAGAAGAAGATGTCCACCCCTATCGAGGTGCTCTGCAAGGGATACCCCTGTAAGTAGTCTGATTTATAATTTTTACTCCATCCTGATTTTAGCATAATTGATTTGGACAAAGACACTCTTACTCTGTGCTTAGGTATGGATATCTAGGATGATAAAGAATTCTCACACTTTTCTCCCTCCTCACAGCGGAGTTCTCCACCTACCTGAACTTCTGTCGCTCTCTGCGGTTCGATGACAAGCCGGACTACTCGTACCTGAGACAGCTGTTCAGAAACCTGTTCCACAGACAGGGCTTCTCCTACGACTACGTCTTTGACTGGAACATGCTCAAGTTTGTGAGTACTGCCTCTATTAATTGTTAATTAACCAGCTATTAAACAAATATACTGTTTTTATCACACATGTTAATAATCCTCTTAACCATTAGCAAATGGTACCTCAGCGGCAGTTTCCTGATTTAGTCTCCATTTCTATCCCTCTGACTGCCCCTAATTCCAAGGGGGCCAACCGTGCAGCGGAGGAGGCGGAGCGGGAGCGGAGGGACAGAGAGGATAGGCTGAGACACGGCAGGAACCCCGGGGCCAGGGGACTCCCTGCCGCCTCAGGACGACCCCGAGGAACACAGGACGGGGCGCCGCCTACCCCCCTCACACCCACCTCACACACAGGTTAGTGTCTCTCTCACTCACACACACACCTAGATGACTTTGATGTATGCTTTACTTAACAATGTGCAATGTGATTGTCTCTTGTCATGGTCAGGAAGTGGAGTATTTATTTCTCCTGTCTCTTTCTCTCTCCTCTAGCCAACATGTCTCCACGACCGGCGTCCGGTATGGAACGGGAGAGGAAAGTGAGCATGCGGCTTCACCGGGGAGCTCCCGTTAACGTCTCCTCGTCCGACCTGACGGGACACCAGGACACCTCCCGCATGTCCACCTCACAGGTACAAGCTCGTCCCGTCTCCAGCCGCACCCCCTCGGCCCTCACCAGATGACCCCTGACCTCATACGACCACCGCCCATCATGACCCACCCCTCCAGAGGAATACACAGAACAGAACCAATAAAGTTGTCTATAGTCAACCTGAACCAGGGATGTCTCTTGACTTTGGATCTCAATAAGGAGTAGCTGCAAGACTTAATCTTTCAAGACATGAATAAACATGAAGATGTTTATTGGAGGGAGGAACTTCAACTAGCTAAGTATAGGGACCTGGCTTTAGCCTGCCAAAGCAACACTAAAGGAAAAGAGGCAGGGAAGGAAATCCACCCCAGGATTGAGGGTACTAAAGAAAACCCTGAAACGAAATATCCCCACTCTCCTTGGATAACATCACCCTATTCTCCTTAGTGATCTCTTTACATTTCCACCAGGTGGTCATGGGAGTTGTAGTTTTTATTCCCCACACATTGGGGTGTGATAGTAAGCATGCCATACTACAGACTCAGATCCAGTTGTCTGACTTGACCTACGGCCTTCTCTCTCCCTTCCTCCCCCAACCTCAGAATAGCATTCCCTTCGACCATCACGGCAACTAGACGCTCGCCATGTCCTCGTGTGATCGCCCGATGGCCACACTGGGTGAGTCCCGCTGAGGCTGGCGCTGGATCCTAAAGCTCAAGGGATGCACGCCTCCAGTCCTAATGGGAAGTACTGTCTGTCTGCAGGCTCTCGTTCCTCTCTGATATACGCTATGAAAGGGAGTTGAGACCACTGGAGACAAGTAGCTTCAATGGTAGCAGCTGATGACAAAAGGAGCTACTTTTTGTTTATTCAGCTGGCCAGCCTACTCCCTTTCATAGCGTATTGATCATTCAATGAGCCTGACTTGCCAGGTCCTCTTGGACCAGATGCCTCAGTCATTCTGATGCATCTGACACTGTATCCCTTGAGAACTGGAGCGGTGCATTTCAGCCTTGTGATAACAAACCCACGTGTGGAACCAGTGTTTCCCCTATTCCTGGCTGTCACCCCACGTAGCTCTGTGACCTATCCTCAGTTCAGTGCTTGTGGCTTCTTGCAGTAGTTGGACTGTGGTAATGCCTGTCTGACATTCTCCAGCATGTGACTGCATTGGGTCTGATCCTAACTCCCCAGTCTTACCTATAGAGGGGTGGCTGTGTGTGTCCTTCAAACCCTCGTCTCCCTTGGCTTTTACCACTGCTCAATGCTGCATGGTTTTTCATAGGTCTCTGGAAATTATCACCAAGCTACAGTTTAGATTTGCTATGGCTGAAAGCATGGCGTAAACTCTGGCATATACTGCATTTTGTTTTCTTGTTCTGATGTGTGAATGACACACCAGACTAAGGCCATGTGGCCCATCGCTGCTTGCCTTCATCTCTCACCCTATGTATCACCCTCAGCATATCTGCTGCACTACATGGAAATACTGCTGTTTCTGCTGAGCAATGTGACTATTCATCTATTGTCATGCCTTCATGCATGATATGGTTTTGAAACTTGAAGAATATTCTGATATTTCACGTCTGGTATTTTTATTTAAATTTAAGTACAGTGTAGACGAAATTGAGTGTAAGAATTTAAGTATAGTTTAGTATATTTCATGATAAGATGGAGATTGCATGCAGAGAAGCAAGAGTAGAGATCCCCGCCTGCTGTAAAGGTATGCGAGTAAAAGTTGACCCCCTCTCTCTTCTCCCCTCAGTTGGTGTCTGGCATGATTCCTGGTGGCCTCCACTCTGCAGCGCCTCGATGAGACGACCCACAATCCACCTGCTGCAGCAGAGGACTGCACCAAGCCTGGCTCAACCAATCCGCAGCCAGCTCACTAACTACTACAGAAACCATCAGAAGACCACCTCTCTCCTGACCTGGCAGTGTCTGGTTGTTCCTCTCTTTCACACTAGTTATCTCGTTCCTTGCCCACTCGGTCTCTCTCACCCCCTCTATGCTCTCTTTCTCTGTACGCTCTCCCGAACACTTACAATAGTTTCGATAAAGAAATTTGGAAATAAGGACCACATCTGCGACCTCTTTTCCCGGAGACATTTTCCATGCCTGTGCAGAGACAGTGGTCTTCGCTGCGATGGCGATCTGAGTTATTTTAAGACTGAAACGACAAACGGAACGACAACAACTTCCACCGTTATTGCCATGGTTACTACTCCTCATCCATGGCACTGTCAATAAAGACTCATTTCTACTCCTACTGTACATTGCTACATAATAAATCTGATATGAAAAGAGCTGATCGAAGATTGCGGCTCTGTTTTAAATGGGTAGTTTTGGGTGTACTGCTTTTCATTTGTAATTATTTACAGATCTCTGTTTTCACTGACCACCAGCTGGTTTTGAGTTTTCTATTGTTTTCACATCTCTGGTCTGTACCTCTAAAGCCATTTGTAATACATACTATTTGCATGTTTTAACACTGGGCCTCCCTTTGACCTGCTGATGTGTAGGGTTTCAACTCTAAATCACCTCTGAAATTCTCCTCAATCTGTGTGTCTAGACGGGGTTTTATGGTCAAAGTCGCTCAAGTTGTATATGTATAGTAGGGCCCCTGTAAAGGTTTCCAAGACAGTCTCTCATGGACTGCTGTACAGATCTACATGCTAATTTCCTGTTATTTGTAATATTTCTAAGCTGTGAAATACCTGTAATATAGATGTTTCCTTTGGGGTGAATTTGGGTTGGGTTTCTTATATTGGGTCTGCTCAAAAGTGTGACATCACGGTCCTATAATCGGTCTGGTTCGGTCCAGTTTTGGGCTGTCATAATCATTGTCCGTGCCCAGGCTTTTTCCTTGTCTGTCCACACAGTCCAAAATACACAAATTGAGCGCACTCACACAGAGACTTAACAGTGTCTGTTAAATGGCCATTTTAAACTATGATTTGTTTTATTGAGTGTGAACTAACATTTTTATATTTTCTTACTGGCTCCATGATGTGAACACTGGTGTTATTTGTACATGTTTTGAGAAATAAAATGGTTTTGCACTGATGTGGCTACAAGCAGAGGCACGTGCACTTAACTAAACATCATCTGTGCTTACTTTGTCTATCCCCTGATAAATGAACCGAATGACACTTATCTTGTAAGAGCTGGCATGCGTCAGCAACTCCTGAGCAGAGTAACGTGCCCAATCTCTTTACTGGTCTTAAGCAAAAAGTGTGGAGCAAGAGTTTGGTATATTCAACTCAACCTCAGTCAGCAAGATGAGTCTTCTAAGGGGCTGCACAGCTGAATCGTTACCATGGTTCACCCCTATAGAACCCTTTTAATGCAGCCCTGATTCCTGACTAGTCTTTTTATCCTATGGTTTGACCCATTGGCAGTTTGGACAATCACTGACTCACCCTTCTATGTGTAATTAACAAAGCTACCAGCTCTGAAAGAATATTACTTTATTGCTCATTTGTATTTACTACTGTAGTTGTGTACTTTAAAAACGGTAAATAAATGAAGTACTTGTACTCCGTGTGTTTTCATTTTCAAACGTGGTTAAGAAAAGGTTTGAATGAGCGTAGTGAAATTAATTTTAATATTTATATATTTAATGTCTCACCTGTGTGCAGACTACCACTAGACGCGCACACTGCGATTGCCCTATGCTGGACACCTGAGTGGAAGAGAAAGGACATAGATAATGCGATGAAGATCAGGGGTATTCAAATCTTACCCTATGAGGTCCGGAGTACTGCTGGTTCTGTTCTACCTGATAATTAATTGCACCCACCTTGGGTCTTAGGTCTAAATGAGTCCCTGATTAGAGGGGAAGAATGAAAAAAAAAAAACAGTGGAATTGGCTTTGAGTTCCCTAGATTTCATTATCATACTAAAATAGTTTGCGTAGACAAGATGGCGTATTGAATAGAAATCGGTACAAAACACCTCAAGATAAAAACATAATATTCAAATATATTCGCAGTTAATATAATTCAATCTGGATAATAACACAAAACAGATCAAAAGGCTAGAGAAATATATCGACAAATATTACAACAACACGCAACACCCAAACATGACTGAAGACAAGCGTGGAGAGCCGATCCCCAAAAGGAAACGCGACTCATCGACTGATACAGATGATATATGCTTTTCACCACTGGGTATGGTAAGTCTGTAAAGCGACCTGTTGAAGTCGATAAATGACAAATTGGGCATACTAGAATTGGTCAGTAAAGACGTAAAAGAGTTGAAAGCGAGTCTTCAAATGAGTGACGAAAAAGCTTTGGTAATGGAGAAAGAAACCAAATAATTAAAAGTGACAGTCTCTAAAATGGAAACGGACGTTAGGGAACTAAAAAAGGAGAACAACCTTCTGAGAGAAGCCTTACTAGACATCCAAACTAGATCGATGAGGGAAAATCTAGTACTTACGGGTATTCAGGAAAAGGAGGGAGAAATAACAGAGAATATTATGAAGGACTTCTGCATACAGCGCTACAAATCCCACTCGAGGCTGTCGATAAAATCCAACTCGAACGTGTACATCGTTTCGGAAAAAGAGGACAGAAATATGAGCGCCCAATCGTTGCCAAATTTGCTTTTTTTAAGGATAAAGCTACGGTGAAAAGCCTAGGAAAAAGACTTGCTGGCACGAAAATAGGCATGAATGATCAGTTCCCGAGGGAGATTGTAGAAAGGCGCAAAGTTCTGTATCCAATCTTCAAGGAAAATAGATTAAAAGGGAAACGTGTTGCACTTGTTGTCGATAAACTGTATATTGACAACCAAATGTTCAGAGACACAAAGACTACTCCATGGCTATTCTAAAAGTTGTAATAGAGGAGTCAAATATTGGAGCACCTGATACTAGCAATGATAGGGATTGTAATATTAAATAACATTTATAGTAAGTATAGTATTTTATAAAAGGATAAAACGATATAACAAGCAGAATAATACATCTTTAAATGCAAATAATTAGAACATGGCTTTTTTGGCAGATGGTTGTTGTGGTTGGTCCTGTGTTCTCTCTGGCGTCCTTTCCCCCTTGCGGTGGATGCGGGTGCGTTTGCACGCTCGGCCCATTTCTTCCGCAGTCAACCATGTGGTGTGCATTTTTGTGTTTGAAAAGGTGCGGCGTTAAGTGAGTGAGACGGGAAATGGTTGCATATCCCAGAGCCGACCGGGGGTCTATGAGCAGGGGTAGTGAGAGCGAGCTTTCAATTTTGTGTAGATGAGGGATATACATTTTTAAATATAGTATACATCTAATCTAATTGTTCATTTTCCTATCATGATGGAAAGATCCCTAACCCTATAACCTGGACACCCACCTGAGCGACCCATACACCAAAGAGAAGTTCCCATCTCTTTTATGGACCTGCTGTGAATATGCAGCCTAAACAGAAAAATAAATGTGGTCAGAGACCTACTTGAGCAGCACCGCCCCCTCAAGATTCTGAGCATGCCTGGCAGGGTTGGTCCTACAAAGCCAGAGCCCCCTGATGGGAGAGCATAATATACAAGGAAATTCTCAAAGCTGCTAATGAGAACCTTGACGACCGTTTACCTAGCCGGTGGGGATTCCGGTGGGGTACGCCCACCCAGGTAGTGGCAGTGCTGGCAACACTGGCTGCAGTAACCCATGGGGAGGGGGTCACACTCGGACAATCAGAGAGGGGGTTTATCATTGTGGCCCAGGTGGCACAAAATAATCAAAGGTCTGACCGCATGGCGATGCTTGGGAAAATGGTTACAACAGGGGATCAGAGTGTTTGTGTATCAGGTGAGGTATTTATGGTGGATTGTGGAGGAGGGGGGTTGAGTGTGTTGGAGTATGTGAGTATGTGCGTGTGTGCTTGTCTGGCATCTGTTGTGGGGGGGTGGGGATGTTGGGGGGGGGGGGTATGGTATGGGATGGACCACGGGAATTATTTGCTAGGATAATAATTGCTTGTCAATGAATTAAATGTAATACAATGGCAATCCGGGTTATATGTTAGAATCCTACGCGTGAACTGCCAACATTATTACGCATATTCATTGATAATGATGGAAAATAGGATATGCATAATTTAAAAAAAAATAGTTATATAGATATATATATATATATATATATATATATATATATATATAGAGGTGAAAGCATTGGAAATGCTTTTGGCGGTTAATCTGCTTCTATTTTGTGCGTGGCACTGTGTGCTGTTTTCGATGGATGGGTCCTGGCCTCTCGGGACCTTAGGGATCCGGAGGGACGTGGGTGGGATGCTGATCACTGGGATGACGGCTCAACTTGGGATGGGGAGGGGCTTTAGCGGGGGAATTAGTGGAGAACAATTGAAGGGTTACCCCGTAGCAATGCAAATATCACGGTACAGCTATATGGACACTCAATCATTACGCTATTTTTTATTGGTAAATTTACAAACATATATAATGATAAATAGACTTGAAACTTGTATCTCATTATGGTGTATGGTGAAATAAGTATAGCCAGTTATAATTGTAATGGCTTAGCTGATAATAACAAAAGAAGAACAATATTTACATGGCTCAAAGAGAAGGAATATAATATCTATTGTATACAGGAAACTCATTCAACAATTCGAGATGAAGTAGCGTGGAAAAAGAATGGGGGGGAATATACTTCTCCCATGGGCAAAGAAATTCAAAAGGGGGTGATGATATTAATTAATAGTAATTTCGATCCGAATGTGCAAATTGTCCAAATAGATACGCATGGTAGATGGATTATTTTAAATATGTTATTGGACCATAAACAGATATGGCTCATTAACCTTTACGGACCAAATAATGATGATCCACAATTCTTTGACAATATATAATAAATTATCAAGCCTGCAAGCAATTCAAGACAATATTATTATGTTGGGGGATTATAATACTGTTTTAAATAGCTCAATGGACCGTAAAGGAAATCACACCACAAACAATCACCCACATGCTCTTAAGGAAATCGTGAATGTCATGGATACATTAGAACTAGTAGATATATGGAGGCTTAAATATACTGATCTAGTGAGATATACATGGCGGAGACTGAATCAAGCTAGTCGTCTTGACTTCTTTCTTATCTCATTCTCGTTGGCACCAAAAGTAAAAAAAAGTGTTGATAGGGGACAGAATGCGGTCGGACCATCATATAATAGGCATATACATTACTCTTACTGAATTTCCACGTGGGCGAGGATATTGGAAATGTAATCAAAGCCTATTGGATGATAATTTATTTATAATTAGAACAAAGGAATTTATAACTGACTTTTTTCCAACATAACATAGGTACAGCGAATCCCCTTATTGTATGGGACACCTTTAAATGTGCCTTTAGAGGCCATGCAATTCAGTACTCATCTCGAAAACAAAAGCAATTTAGGTCAAAAGAGTTTATACTAAGAAAGGAAATAGAAAGTCTAACAGAACAGATAGATGGCAATAAAAACTGTAACATAGAGGCTCAGAATAAATTAGAGGAAAAACAAAAAGAAATGGAGAAACTTATTCAAGAAAGATCAAGTGTAATATATTATAAAAATAAAGCAAACTGGATGGAATATGGGGAAAAATGCACAAAATTATTTTTTTATCTTCAACATAGGAATGCTACCAAAAAGAACTTAATGAAACTGGTTACAATTGACGGAGTCACCCATAATTCACCAAATGATATTTTGAAGGAAGAAACAAAGTACTTTAAGCATATGTTTTCTTTTCAGCCGCCTCCATCTCCTCTAACTGAAGCTAATTGTAGAGATTTTTTTTCTATTGATAATGTCAAATTAACAGCCACACAGAAAGACTCATGTGAAGGTGAAATTACAGAGGAGGAACTTCTGGATGCAATTAAAGACTTTAAGTCCAGGAAAACTCCAGGGTTGGATGGCATACCAGTCGAGGTATACCAAACCTTTTTTGATATACTAAGAGGAACGTTATTAGCATGTTTTAACCACTCCTATGTAACTGGTAGATTATCTGACACTCAAGAAGAAGGTCTGATCTCATTATTACTGAAACAGGATACAAGTGGAAAATATAAAGATCCAGTCCATTTACAAAATTGGAGGCTCCTTACACTTCAGTGTTGTGATGCAAAAATCCTAGCAAAATGTATAGCGCATAGAATTAAAAAGGTATTGTCGGATATTATTCATTCTAATCAGACAGGTTGTTTTACATGGAAGATACATTGGAGATAATATAAGGCAAGTATTGGAAACAATAGAACACTATGGAAAATATGGGAAACCAGGCCTGCTATTCATAGCAGACTTCGAAAAGGCATTTGATAAAGTTCGACTGGGGTTTATATATAAATGCCTGGAGCATTTCAATTTGGGAGAATCTCTTATAAAATGGGTCAAAATCATGTATAGTAACCCTAGGTGTAAAATAGTAAATAATGCCTATTTCTCAGAAAGTTTTAAACTGTCAAGAGGAGTGAAACAAGGTTGTCCACTATCGGCATATCTATTTATTGTGGCCATCGAGATGTTAGCTATTTACATTTACATTTAAGTCATTTAGCAGACGCTCTTATCCAGAGCGACTTACAAATGGGTGCATTCACCCTATAGCCAGTGGGTTAACCACTTGACAACAATTTTTTGTTTGTTTATTTATTTTATTTTATTTTTTATTTATTTTTTTGGGGGGGGCTAGACGGATTACTTCATCCTATCCCAGGTATTCCTTAAAGAGGTGGGGTTTCAAATGTCTCCGGAAGGTGGTGAGTGACTCCGCTGTCCTGGCGTCGTGAGGGAGCTTGTTCCACCATTGGGGTGCCAGAGCAGCGAACATTAAAATCAGATCCAATAATAATATCAGAGGATTAGAAATACAGGGCTTAAAAACAAAGGTGTCATTGTACGCTGATGATTCATGTTTTCTTTTAAATCCACAACTAGAATCCCTCCACAGCCTCATAGAGGATCTAGATACATTTTCTAACCTCTCTGGATTACAACCAAATTATGACAAATGTACTATATTACGTATTGGATCACTAAAAAATACAATTTTTACATTACCATGTAGTTTACCAATAAAATGGTCTGATGGTGATGTGGATATACTCGGAATACATATCCCAAAGGAAATAAATGATCTCACTTCAATACATTTTAATAGAAATTTAGCAAAAATAGATAAGATCTTACTACCATGTGTCACGCCCTGGCTCTGGGACTCTGTTATGTTGAGCCAGGGTGTGTTGTTTCTATGTGTTTTGTTTCTAGGTTCTTTATCTAGTTATTTGTTTCTAGGTTGGCCGGTGTGGTTCTCAATCAGAGGCAACGTGAATCAGCTGTTGCTTGTTGTCTCTGATTGGGGACCATACTTAGGCAGCCTGTTTGGCCACAGTGTTTGTGGGATCTTGTTCCGTGTATGGTTAGTGTTTGTAACCAAGGACGTCACGTTATCGTTTTGTTCTCTAATAAATAAGTATGTTCACTCATCACGCTGTGCATTGGTCCACTTCCTCCAGCGATCGTGACAGAAGATCCCACCATAACTGGACCAAGCAGCGTGTCCAGGAGCCAACGCCAGAGAGGACTCTAATGAATATCAACCTCGACTGGGTCAAGCAGCGTGAGGAGCGAGAGTCTGGCGAGAGCCATGGAGGCCTGGCCCACAGGGAGGAGAGACGCCCAGAACATTTTTAGGGGGGGGCTCACGCCGTGGACGACGGGGCAGCAGGAGGCCGGGATAGAGTGGTTCAGCGGGTTGGCAAAGGAGGCCGCCAGGTTACGGGAGTCACTGGTCACCAGGGGGAAGGAGAATGTAGAGGCACGGCGAGAAGTACTGGGGTGTGTTGCCAGTCCGGTCCGGCCCGTTCCTGATCCCCGCGTAGGGCCAGTGGTGTGTGTGTCCCCAGTACGGTCCGGCTTGTTCCTGTCCCTCGCACCGAGCCTGTGGTGCGCGTCGCCAGCCCGGTCCGGCATGTTCCTGCCCCTCGCACCAAGCCTGTGGTGCGCGTCGCCAGCCCGGTCCGGCCTGTTCCTGCCCCTCGCACCAAGCCTGTGGTGCGCGTCGCCAGCCCGGTCCGGCCTGTTCCTGCCCCTCGCACCAAGCCTGTGGTGCGCGTCGCCAGCCCGGTCCGGCCTGTTCCTGCCCCTCGCACCAAGCCTGTGGTGCGCGTCGCCAGCCCGGTCCGGCCCGTTCCTGCTCCCCGCACCAAGCCTGTGGTGCGCTTCGTCAGCCCAGTCCGGCCCGTTCCTGCTCCCCGCTCCAAGCCTGTGGTGCGCTTCGTCAGCCCGGTTCGGCCCGTCCCTGCTCCCCGCACCAAGCCTGTGGTGCGCTTCGTCAGCCCGGTTCGGCCCGTCCCTGTTCCCCGCACCAAGCCTGTGGTGCGCGTCGTCTTGCCCGGTCCGGCCCGTTGCTGCTCCCCGCACCAAGCCTGTGGTGCGCGTCGTCAGTCCGGCACAGCCCGTGCCTGGTTCACCGGTGCCTGGTCAGGTACCGGTCAGCTGCTCCACATCGGAGCCTAAGCAATCCGCTCCACCTATGTCCAGTCCAGCTCCAGCCAGCGGGGCCAGACCGGACCAGGGGAGCTACGGAGGGTGGTGGTCAAGCCCGGAGCCAGAACCGCCTCCGAGGAGGAATGCCCACCCGGCCCTTCCCTGTTCGGTTTATGTTTGGCGCGGTCGCAGTCCGCGCCTTTGGGGGGGGGTTCTGTCACGCCCTGGCTCTGGGACTCTGTTATGTTGAGCCAGGGTGTGTTGTTTCTATGTGTTTTGTTTCTAGGTTCTTTATCTAGTTATTTGTTTCTAGGTTGGCCGGTGTGGTTCTCAATCAGAGGCAACGTGAATCAGCTGTTGCTTGTTGTCTCTGATTGGGGAAAATACTTAGGCAGCCTGTTTGGCCACAGTGTTTGTGGGATCTTGTTCCGTGTATGGTTAGTGTTTGTAACCAAGGACGTCACGTTATCGTTTTGTTCTCTAATAAATAAGTATGTTCACTCATCACGCTGCGCATTGGTCCACTTCCTCCAGCGATCGTGACACCATGGAAAGGAAAATACCTGTCAATTTGTGGAAAAATCACCCTGATTAACTCTTTAGTATTATCCCAGTTTACCTATTTGCTTATGGTCTTGCCTACGCCTAGCGAACAGTTTTTTAAATTATATGAGAAAAAAATATTCAATTTTATTTGGAACGGCAAGCCAGACAAAATTAAAAGGGCATATTTATATAATGAATATGAATTCGGAGGACAGAAATTATTAAATATTAAAGCATTAGAACTATCACTAAAAGCTTCAGTCATACAAAAGTTATACTTAAATCTGAACTGGTTCTCAAGCAAATTAGTAAGATTGTCTCACCCAATGTTCAAGAAAGGCCTTTTTCCCTTTGTTCAGATTACAACCTCTCACTTTCAGTTATTTGAAAAGGAAATAATCTCCCAAATATCACTACTTCTAAAACAAGCCATAGAAAGTTGGTTGCAATTTCAATTTAATCCTCCAGAAACGACAGAACAAATAATGCAACAAATATTGTGGTTAAATTCAAATATACTAATTGACAAAAAACCTTTATTTTTTGACAGAATGTTTAAAAAAGGTATAATCTTCGTAAATGATATCATCGGTAGGACTGGTGGAGTTATGTCGCACATGCAGCTAACAAAAACATATGGAAATGTCTGCTCTACCCAAAATTACAACCAAATAATTGCAGCCTTACCGCAAAAGTGGAAGAGGAAAGTGGAAGGGGTAGAAAGTAATGAACTTGTCTGTCGGCCTTGCATTAAAGAACATAATTGGTTAAGGAAAACTGTGATAAATAAAAAAGTATATCAGTTTCACTTAAGGACCAAAGGATTGACAGCCGTCCCATATAGATTGCAAAATAGTTGGGAAGAGATCTTTGACGTACCGATCCCATGGCATAGTGTTTATGAACTGACACGCAAAACGACACCGGATTCAAAAATTAGAATCTTTCAATTTAAATTATTATATAAAATTCTTGCTACCAATAGAATGTTATTTATATGGGGGATACAATCTTCCCAGCTCTGCAGATTTTGCTGTGAAGAGACAGAATCATTAGATCATTTGTTTTGGTTCTGTCCATTTGTAGCTTGAATGGCTAAAGGATTGCAATATTTACCTGGAGCTAACCTTGCAGATAGCATTAATGGGTGATCTGAAAAGTCATAGTCAATCAATCAATAATATAATAATACTTTTAGCAAAAATGTTTATTTTTAATTCACAATCTGTAGAAGCAATGAGAATAGAAAGGTTCAGAACTTTTGTAAAACATCACAGTACGGTTGAAATATATATGGCAAATAGAAATCCTATATGGATGGTGTTAAGAGATAGATGGGAGGTATTGAATAGAGTTGAAGGGTGGGACTAATAACAAATAACAACAAATAATAACAAAGATAGCTAATAATGTAAGCATACTGTGTCCATAATAAGTATGTAGGTTGTATGTTGGGAGCTTTTGGGAAAGAGCACAGTTAGAAATATATGGCATATAGAAGCAAACCGGATGGACATCATGAAAATGATCGGAGAGGTTGAGAGTAGAAGAAGTTCAGGAGCAAATAAAAAAAAAAATATATATATATATATATATATAATAGAATTATTGTAAAATTAACTCTGTCCATAAGGTGTAGATAGTAAGTATAGACCGGAAGTAGAGGCCTGGGCATTGTTGTTCACTAATTTACTCCAAGTAGGGAAAGGTTGGTGGGGTTGAAAAGTAATAAAGGGGAGTATATATATATATATATATATATATATATATATATATATATATATATATATATATATAAAAAAACATGGGGGATTGGAAGTGATGCAGATAATTACATTGATAGAAGATACAATCTATCTGCAATATTAAGCTGATCCATCCCCCCCGAAAATTTTAATAAAATAAAATTTTAAAAAATTGTTTGCAGACGACACAACAGTGGTAGACTTGATTACCAACAATGACGAGACCGCCTACAGGGAGGAGGTGAGGACTCTGGGAGTGTGGTGCCAGGAAAATAACCTCTCAACGTCAACAAAACAAAGGAGATGATCGTGGACTTCAGGAAACAGCAGAGGGTGCACCCCCAATATTCACATCGACGGGACCGCAGTGGAGAAGGTGGAAAGCTTCAAGTTCCTTGGCGTACACATCACTGACGAACTGAAATGGTCCACCCACGCAGACAGTGTGGTGAAGAAGGCGCAACAGAGCCTCTTCAACCTCAGGAGGCTGAAGAAATTTGGCTTGGCACCTAAAACCCTCAAACTTTTACAGATGCACAATTGAGAGCATCCTGTCGGGCTGTATCACCGCCTGGTACGGCAACTGCACCGCCCGCAACCGCAGGGCTCTCCAGAGGGTGGTGCGGTCTGCCGAACGCATTACCGAGGGCAAACTACCCGTCCTCCAAGACACCTACAGCACCCTATGTCACAGGAAGGCCAAAAAGATCATCAAGGACATCAACCACCAGAGCCACTGCCTGTTCACCCCGCTATCATCCAGAAGGCGAGGTCAGTACAGGTGCATCAAAGCTGGGACCGAGAGAATGAAAAACAGCTTCTATCTTAAGGCCATCAGACTGTTAAATAGCCATCACTAGCACATTAGAGGCTGCTGCTGCCTATTGAAATCACTGGCCACTTTAAGAAATGGAACACTAGTCACTTTAATAATGTTTACATATCTTGCACTACTCATCTTATATGTATATACTGTATTCTATAATATTCTACTGTATCTTAGTCCATGCCGCTCTGTCATTGCTTGTCCATATATGTATATATTCTTAAATTCCATTCCTTACTAGATTTGTGTGTATTGGGTATATGTTGTGAAATTGTTAGATATTACTTGTTAGATATTACTGCATTGTCGGAGCTAGAAGCACAAGCATTTCGCTACACCCGCAATAACATCTGCTAAACACGTGTATGTGACAAATAAAAATTGAAATACAAACCACTCCTCTGTGTTGGCCAAGAGTGTGAGAAAGGTTTGTGTTTACACCCTATGAATTTACACCCATAGTCCCCGTGCCCAAGAACTCTAAGATAACCTGCCTAAATGACTACCGACCCGTAGCACTGACGTCTGTAGCCATGAAGTGCTTTGAAAGACTGGTCATGGCTCACATCAACAGCATAATCCCAGAAACCCTAGACCCACTCCAATTTGCATACCGCCCCAACAGATCCACAGATGATGCAATCTCTATCGCACTCCACACTGCCCTTTCCCACCTGGACAAGAGGAACACCTACGTGAGAATGCTATTCATTGACTACAGCTCAGCATTCAACACCATAGTGCCCTCTAAGCTCATCACTAAGCTAAGGATCCTGGGACTAAACACCTCCCTCTGCAACTGGATCCTGGACTTCCTGACGGGCCGCCCCCAGGTGGTAAGGGTAGGTAACAACACATCTGCCACACTGATCCTCAACACGGGGGCCCCTCAGGGGTGCGTGCTCAGTCCCCCTCCTGTACTCTCTGTTCACCCATGACTGCATGGCCAGGCACGACTCCAACACCATCATTAAGTTTGCCGACGACACAACAGTGGTAGGCCTGATCACCGACAACGATGAGACAGCCTATAGGGAGGAGGTCAGAGATCTGGCCGTGTGGTGCCAGGACAACAACCTCTCCCTCAACGTGACCAAGACAAAGGAGATGATTGTGGACTACAGGAAAAAAAAGAGGACTGAGCACGCCCCCATTCTCATCGACGGGGCTGTAGTGGAACAGGTTGAGAGCTTCAAGTTCCTTGGTGTCCACATCACCAACGAACTATCATGGTCCAAACACACCAAGACAGTCGTGAAGAGGGCACGACAAAGCCTATTCCCCCTCAGGAGACTAAAAAGATTTGGCATGGGTCCTCAGATCCTCAAAAAATTCTACAGCTGCACCATCGAGAGCATCCTGACTGGTTGCATCACCGCCTGGTATGGCAACTGCTTGGCCTCTGACCGCAAGGCACTACAGAGGGTAGTGCGTACGGCCCAGTACATCACTGGGGCAAAGCTCCCTGCCATCCAGGACCTCTATACCAGGCGGTGTCAGAGGAAGGCCCTCAAAATTGTCAAAGACTCCAGCCACCCTAGTCATAGACTGTTCTCTCTGCTACCGCACGGCAAGCGGTACCGGAGTGCCAAGTCTAGGTCCAAAAGACTTCTCAACAGCTTCTACCCCCAAGCCATAAGACTCCTGAACAGCTAATCATGGCTACCCGGACTATTTGCACTGCCCCCCCACCCCATCCTTTTACGCTGCTGCTACTCTGTTAAGTATTTATGCATAGTCACTTTAACTCTACCCACATGTACATATTACCTCAACTACCTCAACTAGCCGGTGCCCCCGCACATTGACTCTGCAACGGTACCCCCTGTATATATAGCCTCCCTACTGTCACTTTATTTTACTGTATATATAGCCTCCTTACTGTCACTTTATTTTACTTCTGCTCTTTTTTCTCAACACTTTTTTGTTGTTGTTGTTTTATTCTTACTTTTTTTGTTTAAAATAAATGCACTGTTGGTTAAGGGCTGTAAGTAAGCATTTCACTGCAATGTCTGCACCTGTTGTATTCGGCGCATGTGACCAATAAAATTTGATTTGATTTGATTTGATTTGACCCATAGATGGGGATATTGGACAGCCTTGAACGCTCTCCTGAGGGAGAGACTACAAACCAAGATCAATGAGTTAGCCAGTTAACTTTGATAAACAACCAGAAATAACAGTTGATTTTCTGCTTCATTAAGAAAGCTAAACATAAATGTGTTTGGTTGTTGAGTCAATTAGACCATGCCCATTTCAAGCTTATCTTTCTAAAAATGCAAAATGTATTTCCGAATATTCAGGCAAGTTAGCTGGCTACCACCTTGATCCTGTTTTGTAGTACACCCCTCAGGTGCTTTACTTTTTTTTTTGTCATTTAGCAGACGCTCTTATCTAGAGCGATTTACAGTTAGTGAGTGCATACATTTTTCATACTGGCCCCCCATGGGAAAACGAACCCACAACCCTGGCGTTGCAAGCGCCATGCTCTACAACTGAGCTACAGGGACTACCTCAGCAAAAAGATGATTCAGCTGACTGAACTACACAACCTAGTCTGTTTATAATGGTTCTCAATTCCATCTGAAATGATTAAAGGGACATTGTTGTTTATTTGGCACAGTGCTACCACCAATAGACTACCCCCAGCTAGGGTACTATACAACACAAATCCTGCCTAAGAGGATTGGAGAGTAGGCCTAACTAATAAACAGTACCAGTCAAAAGTTTGGACACACCTACTCATTCAAGGGTTTTTCTTTATTTGTTACTATTTTCTACATTGTAGAATAATAGTGAAGACATCAAAACTATAAAATAACACATATGGAATCACGTAGTAACCAAAAATCTCAAATTTGGACTCATCAGACCAAAGGACAGATTTCCACCGGTCTAATGTCCATTGCTCGTGTTTCTTGGCCCAAGCAAGTCTCTTCTTATTATTGGTGTCCTTTAGTAGTGATTTCTTTGCAGCAATTCGACCATGAAGGCCTGATTCACACAGTCTCCTCTGTGTCTGTTACTTGAACTCTGTGAAGAATTTATTTGGGCTGCAATTTCTGAGGTGCAATTAACTCTAATGAACTTATCCTCTGCAGCAGAGGTAACTCTGGGTCTTCCTTTCCTGTGGCGGTCCTCATGAACACTTTTTTGGTTACTACATGATTCCATGTGTTATTTCATAGTTTTGATGTCTTCACTATTATTCTACAATGTAAAAAAAATTAAGAAAACCCTTGAATGAGTAGGTGTGTAACCTTTGACTGGTACTGGTACTAATATATATAAATAAATAAATAAATGACACACACACACACACACACACAGTTGAAGTCGGAAGTTTACATACACTTAGGATGGAGTAATTAAAACTCGTTTTTCAACCACTCTACACATTTCTTGTTAACAAACTATAGTTTTGGCAAGTCGGTTAGGACATACACTTTGTGCATGACACAAGTAATTTTTCCAACAATTGTTTACAGACAGATTATTTCACTTGTAATTCCCTGTATCACAATTCCAGTGGGTCTGAAGCTTATATACACTAAGTTGACTGTGCCTTCAAACAGCTTGGAAAATTCCAGAAAATGTTATGGCTTTAGAAGCTTCTGATTGACTCAAATGATGTCAATTAGCCTATTGGAGGTGTACCTGTGGATGTATTTCAAGGCCTACCTTCAAACTCAGTGCCTCTTTGCTTGACATCATGGGAAAATCAAAAGAAATCAGCTAAGACCTCAGAAAATAAATTGTAGACCTCCACAAGTCTGGAAATTGCTCCCAAGGATGAACCAAACGCCTGAAGGTACCACGTTCATCTGTACAAACAATAGTACGCAAGTATGAACACCATGGGACCACGCAGCCGTCATAACGCGTCTCTTTCCTGAGCGGTCTGTCTCCTAGAGACAGCTCATCAAGGAAAAAGCCACTGCTCCAAAACCGCCATAAAAAAGCCAGACTACGGTTTGCAACTGCACATGGGGACAGAGATTGTACTTTTTGGAGAAATGTGCTCTGGTCTGATGAAACAAAAATAGAACTGTTTGGCCATAATGACCATCGTTATGTTTGGAGGAAAAAGGGGGATGCTTGCAAGCCGAAGAACACCATCCCAACCGTGAAGCACGGGGGTGACAGCATCATGCTTTGCTGCAACAGGGACTGGTGCACTTCACAAAATAGATGGCATCATGAGGAAGGAAAATTATGTGGATATATTGAAGCAACATCTCAAGACATCAGTCAGAAAGTTAAAGCTTGGTCGCAAATGGGTCTTCCAAATGGACAATGACCCCAAGCATACTTTCAAAGTTGTGGCAAAATGGCTTAAGGACAACAAAGTAAGGTATTGGAGTGGCCATCATAAAGCCCTGACCTCAATCCTATAGAAAATGTGTGGGCAGAACTGAAAAAGCATGTGCGAGCAAGGAGGCCTACAAACCTGACTCAGTTACACCAGCTCTGTCAGGAGGAATGGGCCAAAATTCACCCAACTTATTGTGGGAAGCTTGTGGAAGGCTACCCGAAACATTTGACAAATATTAAGTTCTGCTTTTCTGATGTATCAAATACTTATGTCATGCAATAAAATGCAAATTAATTACTTAAAAATCATACAATGTGATTTTCTGGATTTTTGTTCTAGATTCCGTCTCTCACAGTTGAAGTAAACCTATGATAAAAAGTACAGACCTCTACATGCTTTGTAAGTAGGAAAACCTGCAAAATCGGCAGTGTATCAAATACTTGTTCTCCCCACTGTATGTGTATATATATATATATATATACACATACAGTGGGGAGAACAAGTATTTGATACACTGCCGATTTTGCAGGTTTTCCTACTTACAAAGCATGTAGAGGTCTGTACTTTTTATCATAGGTTTACTTCAACTGTGAGAGACGGAATCTAAAACAAAAATCCAGAAAATCACATTGTATGATTTTTAAGTAATTAATTTGCATTTTATTGCATGACATAAGTATTTGATACATCAGAAAAGCAGAACTTAATATTTGGTACAGAAACCTTTGTTTGCAATTACAGAGATCATGTTTCCTGTAGGTCTTGACCAGGTTTGCACACACTGCAGTAGGGATTTTGGCCCACTCCTCCATACAGACCTTCTCCAGATCCTTCAGGTTTCGGGGCTGTCGCTGGGCAATACGGACATTCAGCTCCCTCCAAAGATTTTCTATTGGGTTCAGGTCTGGAGACTGGCTAGGCCACTCCAGGACCTTGAGATGCTTCTTACGGAGCCACTCCTTAGTTGCCCTGGCTGTGTGTTTCGGGTCGTTGTCATGCTGGAAGACCCAGCCACGACCCATCTTCAATGCTTTTACTGAGGGAAGGAGGTTGTTGGCCAAGATCTCGCGATACATGGCCCCATCCATCCTCCCCTCAATACGGTGTAGTCGTCCTGTCCCCTTTGCAGAAAAGCATCCCCAAAGAATGATGTTTCCACCTCCATGTTTCACAGTTGGGATGGTGTTCTTGGGGTTGTACTCATCCTTCTTCTTCCTCCAAACACGGCGAGTGGAGTTTATACCAAAAAGCTCTATTTTTGTCTATTCAGACCACAAGACTTTCTCCCATTCCTCCTCTGGATCATCCAGATGATCATTGGCAAACTTCAGACGGGCCTGGACATGCGCTGGCTTGAACAGGGGGGACTTTGCGTGCGCTGCAGGATTTTAATCCATGACAGCGTAGTGCGTTACTAATGGTTTTCTTTGAGACTGTGGTCCCAGCTCTCTTCAGGTCATTGACCAGGTCCTGCCGTGTAGTTCTGGGCTGATCCCTCACCTTCCTCATGATCATTGATGCCCCACGAGGTGAGATCTTGCATGGAGCCCCAGACCGAGGGTGATTGACCGTCATCTTGAACTTCTTCCATTTTCTAATAATTGCGCCAACAGTTGTTGCCTTCTCACCAAGCTGCTTGCCTATTGTCCTGTAGTCCATCCCAGCCTTGTGCAGGTCTACAATTTTATCCCTGATGTCCTTACACAGCTCTCTGGTCTTGGCCATTGTGGAGAGGTTGGAGTCCGTTTGATTGAGTGTGTGGAGAGGTGTCTTTTATACAGGTAAGTTCAAACAGGTGCAGCTAATACAGGTAATGAGTGGAGAACAAGGGGGCTTCTTAAAGAAAAAACTAACAGGTCTGTGAGAGCCGGAATTCTTACTGGTTGGTAGGTGATCAAATACTTATGTCATGCAATAAAATGCAAATTAATTACTTAAAAATCATACAATGTGATTTTCTGGATTTTTGTTTTAGATTCCGTCTCTCACAGTTGAAGTGTACCTATGATAAAAATTACAGACCTCTACATGCTTTGTAAGTAGGAAAACCTGCAAATTTGGCAGTGTATCAAATACTTGTTCTCCCCACTGTGTGTGTATATATATATATATATATATATATATATATATATATATATATATATATATATATATATATATATATATATATATATATATATATATGTCAGAATGATAGTAGAGAGAATGATTTATTTCAGCTTTTATTTCTTTCATCACATTCCCAATGGGTCAGAAGTTTACATACACTCAATTAGTATTTGGTAGCATTGCCTTTAAATTGTTTAACTTGGGTCAAATGTTTTGGTTAGCCTTCCACAAGCTTTCAACAATAAGTTGGTTGAATTTTGGCCCATACCTCCTGACAGAGCTGGTGTCAGATTTGTAGGCCTCCTTGCTTGCACACGCTTTTTCAGTTCTGCCCACAAATTGTCTATAGGATTGAGGTCAGGGCTTTGTGATGGGCACTCCAATACCTTGACTTTGTTGTCCTTAAGCCATTTTGCCACAACTTTGGAAGTATGCTTGGGGTCATTGCCCATTTGGATGACCCATTTGCGACCAAGCTTTAACTTCCTGACTGATGTCAATATATCCACAATTTTCCTTCCTCATGATGCCATCTATTTTGTGAAGTGCACCAGTTCCTCCTGCAGCAAAGCACCCCCACAGCATGATGCTGCCACCTCCGTGCTTCAAGGTTGGGATGGTGTTCTTCGGCTTGCAAGCGCCCCCCTTTTTCCTCCAAACATAACGATGGTCATTATGGCCAAACAGTTCTATTTTTGTTTCATCAGACCAGAGCACATTTCTCCAAAAAGTACAATCTCTGTCCCCATGTGCAGTTGCAAACCGTAGTCTGTTTTTTTATGGCGGTTTTGGAGCAGTGGCTTCTTCCTTGCTGAGTGGCCTTTCAGGTTATGTCGATATAGGACTTGTTTTACTGTCTATATAGATACTTTTGTACCTGTTTCCTCCAGCATCTTCACAATGTCCTTTGTTATTGATCTGGGATTGATTTACACTTTTCGCACCAAAGTACGTTCATCTCTATGAGACAGAACGCGTCTCCTTCCTGAGTGGTATGACGGCTGCGTGGTCCCATGGTGTTTATACTTGCATACTATTGTTTGTACAGATGAATGTGGTACCTTCAGGGGTTTGTAAATTGCTCCCAAGGATGAACTAGACTTGTGGAGGTCTATAATTTTTTTTCTGAGGTCTTGGTTGATTTCTTTTGATTTTCCCATGATGTCAAGCAAAGAGGCACTGAGTTTGAAGGTAGATCTTGAAATACATCCACAGGTACACCTCCAATTGACTCAAATGATGTCAATTAGCCTATCAGAAGCTTCTAAAGCCATGACATCATTTTCTGGAATTTTCCAAGCTGTATGAAGGCACAGTCAACTTAGTTTATGTAAACTTCTGACCCACTGGAATTGTGATACAGTGAATTAGTGGGGGGAAAAAGTATTTAGACAGCCACCAATTGTGCAAGTTCTCCCACTTAAAAAAGATGAGAGAGGCCTGTAATTTTCATCATAGATACACGTCAACTATGACAGACAAATTGAGAGAAAAAAAATCCAGAAAATCACATTGTATTTTTAATGAATTTATTTGCAAATTATGGTGGAAAATAAGTATTTGGTCACCTACAAACAAGCAATATTTCTGGCTCTCACAGACCTGTAACAACTTCTTTTAAGAGGCTCCTCTGTCCTCCACTCGTTACCTGTATTAATGGCACCTGTTTGAACTTGTTATCAGTATAAAAGACACCTGTCCACAACCTCAAACAGTCACACTCCAAACTCCACTATGGCCAAGACCAAAGAGCTGTCAAAGGACACCAGAAACAAAATTGTAGACCTGCACCAGGCTGGGAAGACTGAATCTGCAATAGGTAAGCAGCTTGGTTTGAAGAAATCAACTGTGGGAGCAATTATTAGGAAATGGAAGACATACAAGACCACTGATAATCTCCCTCGATCTGGGGCTCCACGCAAGATCTCACCCCGGGGTTCAAAATGATCACAAGAACGGTGAGCAAAAATCCCAGAACCACACAGGGGGACCTAGTGAATGACCTGCAGAGAGCTGGGACCAAAGTAACAAAGCCTACCATCAGTAACACACTACACCGCCAGGGACTCAAATCCTGCAGTGCCAGACGTGTCCCCCTGCTTAAGACAGTACATGTCCAGGCCCGTCTGAAGTTTGCTAGAGTGCATTTGGATGATCCAGAAGAGGATTGGGAGAATGTCATATGGTCAGATGAAACCAAAATAGAACATTTTGTTGTGTTTTTTTCGTTGTGTTTGGAGGACAAAGAATGCTGAGTTGCATCCAAAGAACACCATACCTACTGTGAAGCATGGGGGTGGAAACATCATGCTTTGGGGCTGTTTTTCTGCAAAGGGACCAGGACGACTGATCAGTGTAAAGGAAAGAATGAATGGGGCCATGTATCGTGAGATTTTGAGTGAAAACCTCCTTCCATCAGCAAGGTCATTGAAGATGAAACGTGGCTGGGTCTTTCAGCATGACAATGATCCCAAACACACCGCCCGGGCAACGAAGGAGTGGCTTCGTAAGAAGCATTAAGGTCCTGGAGTGGCCTTGCCAGTCTCCAGATCTCAACCCCATAGAAAATCTTTGGAGGGAGTTGAAAGTCCGTGTTGCCCAGCGACAGCCCCAAAACATCACTGCTCTAGAGGAGATCTGCATGGAGGAATGGGCCAAAATACCAGCAACAGTGTGTGAAAACCTTGTGAAGACTTACAGAAAACTTTGACCTGTGTCATTGCCAACAAAGGGTATATAACAAAGTATTGAGAAACTTTTGTTATTGACAAAATACTTATTTTCCACCATAATTTGCAAATAAATTCATTAAAAATCCTACAAATGTGATTTTCTGGATTTTTTTCCCTCATTCTGTCTGTCATAGTTGACATGTACCTATGATGAAAATTACAGGCCTCATCTTTTTAAGTGGGAGAACTTGCACAATTGGTGGCTGACTAAATACTTTTTTCCCCCACTGTATAAGTGAAATAATCTGTCTGTAAACAATTGTTGGAAAAATTACTTGTGTCATGCAAAGTAGATGTCCTAACAGACTTGCCAAAACTATAGTTTGTTAAAAAGAAATTTGTGGAGTGGTTGAAAAACAAGGTTTAATGACTCCAACCTAAGTGTATGTAAACGTCAACTGTATACATACATTCATTCCCCATAGAGCATCTGAAGAGTGAGCCACCATTCAAGCACTTTCTTCAAAGAATATATATTTATTAGGTTGGCATAGCAACACATCAGGAAGCTAGCTAAAACAGTATCTCAGAAAAATAGGTATTGAATAAATCCACATGAAAGTTTTACATTCAACAAATACCTAGCAGAGTGATCGTGGACAATTGTGTATTTGTGGTGTTGTGTCTGTATATCTAGAATTCATAAAGAGTTCACAGACAAGATAGGCAGAACAATATACAAACACAGAGGATAGGACAATACTGACTACACACAGTTTTACAAGTGCAAAGTGAACCTTTGTAGAACAGAGCAAAGTCCTTCATTGTGTGTTTGGCTGCGATAAGTGGTAAACTTGTCATCAGGTGACATCATTGTAATAGAGAATTCAACAGTGGAAAAATATATAAAAATACCATCTATTCTATTATTGGGTAATCTGCTTTTTATATGGCCATATTCAATTTCACAGCATCCTCAGATGCCAATGTGTCAGGTTAAAATAACTACTATACACTGAGTATACCAAACATGAAGATCACCTTCCTAATATTGAGTTGCACCCCACCCCCTTTTGCACTCAGAACAGCCTCAATTCGTCGGGGCATGGACCCTACATGGTGTCGAAAGCGTTCCACAGGGATATTGGCCCATGTTGACCCCAATGCTTCCCACAGTTGTGTCAAGTTGGCTGGATGACCTTTGGCTGGTGGACTATTCTTGATACACACAGGAAACTGTTGAGCATGAAAAACCCAGCAGCGTTGCAGTTCTTGACACACTCAAACCGGTGCGCCTGGCACCTACTAAAATACTCAGTTCAAAGGCACTTAAATATTTTGTCTTGCCCATTCACCCTCTGAATAGCATACATACACAATCCATGTCTCAAGGCTTAAAAGTCCTTCTTTAACCAGTCTCCTCCCCTTCAGCTACACTGATTGAAGTGAATTTAACAAGTGACATCAATAAGGGATCTTTCACCTGGTCAGTCTGTCATGGAATGAGCAGGTGTTCTTAATGTTTTGTATACTCAGTGTATAAAATACATTTTCCTCCATATTACATCAGTGGGTTGGTCTGGGCTGGGGTTTAGCTATGATGCTTAGATATAATATCACATCCTGTCACATGTTAAGGGATCCCCCTTTTCAGATCTAAAGAGATACTGACAGTTGTGCAGGGTTTTGTTGTTTGGTTACACCAACATTACAAAACAGCATCTTTGTAGACTGCCAACATTCTTACTCCAATTCTCAGCATAAACAAACAGATGCTTGAAATATCCTTTAAAAAATGTTTTACATAAACACTTGGTATTTGAAACAAACAGCATTCTAGCAGCGACGTGACATGTTGATGCCCTCAGTATTAGAACTGTCCATTTCAACGTGGTTTACCAGACAAACATCTCAGCTGTAACAAAGTCCTTACATTGGAAGACAAACAGTGAAATACATGTAATACAATTATGAGGCTTAAGAAACTTGTATAAATATGTTTAACTCAGCAGTTCGTAGAGTAAAATATATTTTGGACCATTTTAATTGAACACAATCACAGTGAGGTACTTAATTGTTACCCAGAAATTTGATAGAGATAAATGGCTGCATTGGACCTTTAATAAAATAGTATGTCACACCATCAATCATACAATAACCTAGTTTTACCCCAATACAGTGGCCTGAAACTCATGGTTTACAGGCCACATCAAGCCTGCAAGTCACATTTATGCTGGCTTGCAAAGTAATGTGTAATTCCAATTGGAATTCAGCCAGTGGGAATATCCAACATTAGGAATGTGTATTCACCCAACCTTTATTCAGAATGACTGCAAGGGTTGGGAAGACTAAGATATGAGAGTACCTAAAGCATCTAAACTGGACAACCATTTCAGTAATGGGTGCAATAAGTCCAAGTAACATATTGGATTAGTTTAGAAAAATGTATGTTATTTATATTTGAGTAGCACAACATTAAATCAATCAATCAACGTACATGCAAAAACATAGAATTACATATTTTTTTTCGAAAAATTAACCTGCAATTGAGCATGCTGGGAAATATGATGGGCCTGGTTTTGGTTCAACATTGGTTATTAACAGACACTGGGGTTATATTACACCACTCAGTGTCAATTTAACACTTACAGATTTAACGTTAATCCTGAATCAACACAAAACTAATTACACTGAAAAATCAACACTAGGTAACACTGGCCAATTTGCTGTGTATATTAAAGCATACAACACACATGTACAGCACACCGCAATCCATCCCTCTCTTCATCCCTCCCTCCGCCAGCGTGTGTACTTTTATGTCCATCCCTATTGGCAGTGTTTTATAAAGATTGTCAGTCTCTCTCTTGTAATCAATTAACAAATATCCCCTCTCGTTTGCTCTCTCTCACAGAGCTGTCTCTGGGTTCCCCAACCCTCCATTCTTCTCCGCTCCCTCTTTTGCCTCTACGGAGCCGCCACTCACCCCCGCCGGCTGCGCTCTCTCATGGTCTCCTCCATCCGTCTCCAGCAGACTGTTGAGCTTCTCCATCTCTGCGGGGGCTCCATTCTCTAAATTGGCCTCAGGCTCATCTGGCTTCTTCTTGATGCACAGGAAGTTGCCCATGCAGATGACGATGGAGGCCAGAATGACCTCACAGCCAGCCAGCAGAAACACATACATGTAGTTATGGGTGGCGTCCAGCAGACGACCTACGGGAGAGGAGAGAGGTTATAGGAGGAGAGTTTATTACGTCCTATCCATTCAAGACATAAGCAGTTTATTACTAGCTAAAATGTTATGTTGTCATTCCTGTCTATACTGGCTTCTGATTATTTGACGACTTCGTTCTAACCCTAACTCCATGTCCACACCTCGGCTCAGCCCTAACCTTACCATTACAAAAAAAGATTGTCGTTTTGAAACTGCAGTCGACTGTGGTATTTTGGATGCAGTAATTGCAGCATACTGCAATTATACTGCACTCTAACTGCAATCTTTTTTCGGAAGTGTATCCATAACCCTAAATCCCCCAAGTCCTCATGGATTTTTGGAGTAGCGAAAACCTTTTGGTAAAATGAGATCCTCGCTGGCCCCACTCTCATTCACAAGAGGGCGATAGCAACGTTTATTTTTGTCTTTTCATTTTGTGAAAGCAAGAAAGAGTCACCTTCCCTTGCTAGTAGTAGCTAGCTGGCAGCATGGCTGGCTTTAGCCAGGCAAAAACTATAGCAAGCTACCTAGCCTTTTTAGCTTCCCACATCTCCATGTGAAATAATCAGATTTATAATTAACAATTATGCCCTGGCAAATATTCTTATACTTGCTGGTCTAACCTAAAACATTATCCCAGTTTGATATGCTGCTTGTGTATTCAGTCCCATAATCAGCAAAAAATAGAACGTCATCATGTTTTGGTCAGGCAGACAAAAGCACATGGGTAGCTAGTTGGCTACAGCAGGTTCTACCATTTCACAATATCCTGTAATCACTATTATTATTCTTACTACTAAACAAAATACCTTTTTGGGTAGATTCTTGTTGTTTGGTTTACTGTTTGAACAGTCGCTGAGATTATATTTTGTTATCAATGCAAAATAGGCTACTTTGATAAATAGCCTATAGATCAGATCAAGGAAGCAAGTGACAACACTGCCCCCATGGCTGCGGAAGGAATGATACGGCACGTCTCAATTTTCAGGTAGTAAAAAAAGTATGTCGAAGTATGTGTATTACAAGGCCTTTTGTTACGAAAAACGACATTGCAACACTCCGAATCTTGAGTCTGCGTAGATCTTGTAGTAAGCATAACCTTATCCATAACCCTAACTCCATGTCCACACCCCGGCTCAACCAGAACCCTCAACCCTAACCCATAGCTTCATGTCCACACCCCGGCTCAACCCTAACCTTAGCCATAACCCTAACCCTAGCCTAATGTCAACACCCCAGCTCAACCTTAACCATAACCCTAGCATCATGGCCACACCCTGGCTCAACCCTAACCATAGCTTCATGTCCGCAGCCTGGTTGAACCCTAACACTAGCCATAACCCTAATCCTAACTCTAACCTAATCCTCACCTAACCCTTCTGTGTGTACTGACCTGCTCCAGGCGGTCCCACCAGCACAGCAATAGCCTCCATGAGCAACACCAGTCCTAAAGCACTGGAGAACTTCTTGGTGCCCACAATGGCCATGAGAACCTCGAACTGCAGCGCCCCCACCATCCCGTAAGAGAGCCCGAAGAAGATACAGAACACCACCAGACCAGGGTAGTCTGTCGCCTGCCAAAAGAGAAGCAACACCCTTGGTTATATAATTCACAACAACATGATACGACCATAGAAATATAATGACCATTACTGATTAATCATTTAAATTCTATGGATACAATAGCGTCGGGTCTCGAAGGCCGCAGTGTCCACAATTATACACTATATATACACACACAAATGTATGTGGACACCACTTCAAATTAGTGGATTAGGCTATTTCAGCCACACCCGTTGCTGACAGGTGTATAAAATCGAGCACACAGACATGCAATCTCCATTGACAAACATTGGCAGTAGAATGGCCTTACTGAAGAGCTCAGTGACTTTCAATGTGGCACCATCATAGGATGCCACCTTTCCCACAAGTCATTTTGTCCAATTTCTGCCCCGCTAGAGCTTTCCTGGTCAACTGTAAGTGCTGTTATTGTGAAGTGGAAACGTCTAGGAGCAACAACGGCTCAGCCGCAAAGTGGTAGGCCACACAAGCTCACAGAACGGGACCGCCGAGTGCTGAAGCGCGTAAAAATAGTCTGTCCTCAGTTGCAACACTCACTACTGAGTATCAAACTGCCTCTGGAAGCAACATCAGAACAAGAACTGTTCGTCAGGAGCTTAATGAAATGGGTTTCCATGGCCGAGCAGCTGCACACAAGCCTAAGATCACCATGCGCAAGCAATGCCAAGTGTCTGCTGGAGTGGTGTAAAGCTCGCCACCATTGGACTCTGGAGCAGTGGAAACACGTTCTTTGGAGTGATGAATCACGCTTCACCATCTGGCAGTCCGACAGACAAATCTGGGTTTGGCGGATGCCAGGAGAACGCTACCTGCACCAATGCATAGTGCCAACTATAAAGTTTGGTGGAGCAGGAATAATGGTCTGGGGCTGTTTTTCATGGTTCGGGCTAGGCCCCTTAGTTCCAGTGAAGGGAAATCTTAACATTCTAGATGATTCTGTGCTTCCAACTTTGTGGCAACAGTTTGGGGAAGGCCCTTTCCAGTTTCAGCATTACAATGCCCCTGTGCACAAAGCGAGGTCCATACAGAAATAGTTTGTCGAGATCGGTGTGGAAGACCTTGACTGGCCTGCACAGAGCCCTGACTTCAACCCCATCGAACGCCTTTGGGATGAATTTGAACGACGACTGCGAGCCAGGCCAAATTGCCCAACATCAGTGCCTGACCTCACTAATGCTCATGGCTGAATGGAAGGAAGTCCCTGCAGCAATGTTCCAACATCTAGTAGAAAGCATTCACAGAAGAGTGGAGACTGTTATAGCAGCAAAGGGGGACCATGATTTTGGAATGGTAATGTAGTGTGTGTCAATACAGAAATGTAATAACGATACAATACACAGATTACATATTGTTTATGTATTGTTTACATCCCATAGAAATACCACACAAATAATATCAATAAAAACAAGTTCCAGACTTACCTGTGAGCTGATCACGTCGGTGATGCCATTAAAGAGTATGGCGAAGCTGAACAGATATACACATCTGGGCCGGACCCACTTCATCCCTGCAATCAGCCCACATGTGGGACGGGCAAAGATATCAACGAACCCCAAGATGGTAAGGAGGAGGGCAGACTTGGTGTCTTCATTCCCCATCTCCTTGGCATAGCTCACCACAAACACGGGTGGCACAAAAAGACCCAGTACCATGATGGACGCAGCTATGGCATAGATGAGGAAACCTCGGTCTTTAAATACGCTAAAGTCCAGGAGCTTTTTCTTAAGTTGGGGCTTTTTTTCTGCTTCGCCCACAGCCTGCAACTCCTTGTCCTGGGGCTTCTTGGGGCCCACCAGGGGCCTCATCAGGGCCCCACAGGCGCAGCAGTTGAGCAGCAGGCCCCCCAAGATGAGGAAGCCGCCTCTCCAGCCATAGTGGTACTGCAGCACCTTTGGGGAGAAATATGAAGAAAAACATTAACGATGATCCATACTGATCTACAACTGCAGAGAGCGAGACTGAAGAGGTGTAGTACCTGTCCCAGAGGAGAGAGGCAGCAGAGGGCCACAGGGCTCCCGGCAGCAGACAGTCCGTTAGCTAGAGGCCTCCTCTCACTAAAGTAACGATTCAGCATGATCAGAGACGGCTGGAAGTTCAGCGCCAGCCCCAGACCTTGTAGACAGGGGGCAAACTGTTTTTAAAGTGTGTGTGTGTGTGTGTGTGTGTGTGTGTGTGTGTGTGTGTGTGTGTGTGTGTACCCACCAGTAAAAACTCCAGTAGCGGTAGATGTGTGTATTTATTTACTAACCTGTTATAACTCCAGTACAGATGTAGATGTGGATGATACTGGTGGCCAAGGAGGCCAGGATCATTCCCAAGGAGGCAAAGAGCCCTCCCACCATCATCACTGGCCGACACCCAAACTTGTTCACCAGCACACTGCACAGTGGACCTACACACACACACACAGTCAGAACTAACTGTGCCTAGGGCCAGTACAAGCAGGGTATAAAAAAAAAGCATTCCAGTTCTCTGCCCCCTCCACTTGGAACGATCTACAACAGGACATGAAATTACAGGAGCTCGTCTCTTTGAATGAGTTTAAATATACAATCTATGGCGGACAATGGCAGTGGCGTAGCGCAGTTTCGTGGGGCCCCACGCAAGGTCCAAGCAAGGTCCCCCCACCAGGATTTAGGATAGTTTTTTTGTGCCATGGTGCAGAGCGAAAAATGTGCCGTTTTATAGCTCAGCGATGCTTGAAAAAGACTAACTGGGTTTATCTCAACTCAGTCAGACACCATAAAAAGGCATTTCATTCGGTTGTTCAATTCTACACTAAAAAAATGCTGGGTTAAAACAACCCAGCGCTGGGTAAATAGTGGACAGAACACACATAGGTTTTTTTTGACCCAGCCAGTTGGGTCACTTAGTAGAGGGGACGGGGGTGCTGTAGGATTATTTAAGATACTGTTTGAAGAGGTAGGGTTTCAATGTTTTCAGAAGAATGGCAGGGACTCTGCTTCAGGGGGAAGATGGTTCCACCATTGGGGTGCCAGGACAGAGAAGAGCTTTGACTGGGCTGAGCGGGAGCTGCCCTTCCGTAAGGGTGGGATTGTCAAGAGACCATAGGTGTCATAGCGGAGTACTCGGGTTGGGGTGTAGTGTTTGAGCATAGACTGAAAGTAAGGGGGGGGGAGTGCAGGCCAGTCTCTGTGCAGGCCAGTCAAGTTCTTCCACACCGATCTCGACAAACTATTTCTGTATGGACCTCGCTTTGTGCACGGGGGCATTGTAATGCTGAAACTGGAAAGGGCCTTCCCTAATCTGTTGCCACAAAGTTGGAAGCACAGAATCATCTAGAATGTTAAGATTTCCCTTCACTGGAACTAAGGGGCCCAGTGGAGTGTACAGAGGAGCGGGGTGACATGGGAAGGTTGAACACTAGGCAGCTTGCTGCGTTCTCGATAAGCTGCAGGGGATTGACGGCACAAGTGGGGAGCCCAGCCAACAGAGAGTTGTAGTAGTCCAGACGGGAGATGACAAATGCCTGGATTATGACCTGCGCCGCTTCCTATGTAAGGTAGAGTCGAACTCTACAGATGTTACAGAGCATGAACCTGCAGGAGAGAGTCACTGCTGTGATGTTTGCAGAGAACAACAGGGTGTTGTCCAGGGTCATGCCAAGGTTATTTGCACTCTGGGAGGGGGACAGTGGTAGTTGTCAACCGTGATGGAGGTCTTGGAGCGGGCAGGCCTTCCCTGGGAGGAAGAGCAGCTCAGTTTTGTCGAGGTTGAGCTTGAGGTGGTGAAATAACACATATGGAATCATGTAGTAACCAAAAAAGTGTTTAACAATAAAAATACACTGCTCAAAAAAATAAAGGGAACACTAAAATAACATCCTAGATCTGAATGAATGAAATAATCGTATTAAATACTTTTTTCTTTACATAGTTGAATGTGCTGACAACAAAATCACACAAAAATGATCAATGGAAATCAAATTTATCAACCCATGGAGGTCTGGATTTGGAGTCACCCTCAAAATTAAAGTGGAAAACCACACTACAGGCTGATCCAACTTTGATGTAATGTCCTTAAAACAAGTCAAAATGAGGCTCAGTAGTGTGTGTGGCCTCCACGTGCCTGTATGACCTCCCTACAACACCTGGGCATGCTCCTGATGAGGTGGCGGATGGTCTCCTGAGGGATCTCCTCCCAGACCTGGACTAAAGCATCCGCCAACTCCTGAACAGTCTGTGGTGCAACGTGGCGTTGGTGGATGGAGCGAGACATGATGTCCCAGATGTGCTCAATTGGATTCAGGTCTGGGGAACGGGCGGGCCAGTCCATAGCATCAATGCCTTCCTCTTGCAGGAACTGCTGACACACTCCAGCCACATGAGGTTTGGCATTGTCTTGCATTAGGAGGAACCCAGGGCCAACCGCACCAGCATATGGTCTCACAAGGGGTCTGAGGATCTCATCTCGGTACCCAATGGCAGTCAGGCTACCTCTGGCAAGCACATGGAGGGCTGTGCGGCCCCCCAAAGAAATGCCACCCCACACCATGACTGACCCACCGCCAAACCGGTCATGCTGGCAAGAAGGAGGATGTTGCAGGCAGCAGAAAGTTCTCCACGGCGTCCCCAGACTCTGTCACGTCTGTCACATGTGCTCAGTGTGAACCTGCTTTCATCTGTGAAGAGCACAGGGCGACAGTGGCGAATTTGCCAATCTTGGTGTTCGCTGGCAAATGTCAAACGTCCTGCATGGTGTTGGGCTGTAAGCACAACCCCCACCTGTGGACATCGGGCCCTCATACCACCCTCATGGAGTCTGTTTCTGTTTGAGCAGACACATGCACATTTGTGGCCTGCTGGAGGTCATTTTACAGGGCTCTGGCAGTGCTCCTCCTGCTCCTCCTTGCACAAAGGCGGAGGTAGCAGTCCTGCTGCTGGGTTGTTGCCCTCCTACAGCCTCCTCCACGTCTCCTGATGTACTGGCCTGTCTCCTGGTAGCGCCTCCATGCTCTGGACACTACGCTGACAGACACAGCAAACCTTCTTGCCACAGCTCGCATTGATGTGCCATCCTGGATGAGCTGCACTACCTGAGCCACTTGTGTGGGTTGTAGACTCCGTCTCATGCTACCACTAGAGTGAAAGCACCACCAGCATTCAAAAGTGACCAAAACATCAGCCAGGAAGCATGGGAACTGAGAAGTGGTCTGTGGTCACCACCTGCAAAACCAGTCCTTTATTGGGGGTGTCTTGCTAATTGCCTATAATTTCCACCTGTTGTCTATTCCATTTGCACAACAGCATGTGAAATGTATTGTAAATCAGTGTTGCTTCCTAAGTGGACAGTTTGATTTCACAGAAGTGTGATTGACTTGGTGTTACATTGTGTTGTTTAAGTGTTCCCTTTATTTTTTTGAGCAGTGTATATATTTGAGATTCTTCAAAGTACCCACCCTTTGCCTTGATGACAGCTTTGCACACTCTTGGCATTCTCTAAACCAGCTTCACCTGGAATGCTTTTCTAACAGTCTTGATGGAGTTCCCAAATATGCTGAGCACTTGTTGGCTGCTTTTCCTTCACTCTGCTGTCCAACTCATCCCAAACCATCTCAATTGGGTTGAGGTCGGGTGATTGTGGAGGCCAGGTCATCTGATGCAGCACTCCATCATTCTCCTTTATGGTCAAATAGCCCTTACACAGCCTGGAGGTGTGTTGTGTCATAGTCCTGTTGAAAAACAAATGATAGTGGGACTAAGCGCAATCCAGATGGGATGGCGTATCGCTGCAGAATGCTGTGGTAGCCATGCTGGTTAAGTGTGCCTTGAATTCTGAAGAAATCACAGACAGTGTCACCAGCAAAGCACCCCTACATGCGGAGATCATCCGATCACCTACACTGCGCCTCACAAAGACACAGCGGTTAGAAACAAAAATCTAAAAATCTAAGATTTGTTTAACACTTTTTTGGTTACTACATGATTCCATATGTGTTATTTCATAGTTTCGATGTCTTCACTATTATTCTACAATGTAGAAAATAGTAAAAAATAAAGAAAAACCCTTGAATGAGTAGGTGTCCAAACGTTTGACTGGTGCTGTATATATAATAACTCTCCCAACATTGGGATATGCATATGCACTTGAGGAACTCAATCTTGTGTAAGCCTCATACATTTTACATTTTAGTCATTTAGCAGACGCTCTTATCCAGAGTGACTTACAGGAGCAATTAGGGTTAAGTGCCTTGCTTAAGGGCACATCGACAGATTTTTTACCTAGTCGGCTCGGGGATTAGAACCAGCGACCTTTCGGTTACTGGCACAACGCTCTTACCCACTAAGCTACCTGCCGCCATAAAAGTTACAAAATTGTCAGTGCTCAACCTTAACATGTGATGACAACACAACAGCACTGGAATTACATTTACTCACAGGTGGCCAAAAATAACTATTTGAAAGCCTCAACTAAGCCACGCTTTCTGTCTTCTGATCTGACCCGGTGAGTCATAGCTCAATAACCCAGCATTAATAACCCAACTGAAAGGCGCTACATGGCTAATCTGATATCTGCATTGGCCATGCAGCATTTACAGTGATACAGCCTCTGCAGAAGTTTCAAATTAAATCAATGTTTATTTGTCACATGCGCCGAATACAACAGGTGTAGACCTTACAGTGAAATGCTTACTTACAAACCCTTAACAATGCAAATAGTCCGGGTAGCCATTTGATTAGCTGTTCATGAATCTTATGGCTTGGGGGTAGAAGCTGTTAAGAAGCCTTTTGGACCTAGACTTGGCACTCCGGTACCGCTTGCCATAGCAGAGAGAACAGTCTATGACTAGGGCCTTCCTCTGACACCGCCTGGAATAGAGGTCCTGGATGGCAAGATGCTTGGCCCCAGTGATGTACTGGGCCGTACGCACTACCCTCTGTAATGCCTTGCGGTTGGAGGCCGAGCAGTTGCCATACCAGGCGGTGATGCAATTAGTCAGGATGCTCTCAATGGTGCAGCTGTAGAACTATGAGGATCTGGGAACCCATGCCAAATCTTTTCAGTCTCCTGAGGGGAATAGGCATGGTCGTGCCCTCTTCACGACTGTCTTGGTGTGTTTGGACCATGATAGTTTGTTGGTGATGTGGACACCAAGGAACTTGAAGCTCTCAACCTGTTCCACTACAGCACCGTCGATGAGAATGGGGGTGTGCTCAGTCCTCCTTTTCCTGTAGTCCACAATCATTTGTCTTGATCACGTTGAGGGAGAGGTTGTTATCCTGGCACCACATGGCCAGGTCTCTGACCTCCTCCCTATAGGCTGTCTCATCGTTATCGGTGATCATGCCTACCACTGTTGTGTCGTCGGCAAACTTAATGATGGTGTTGGAGTCGTGCCTGGCCATGCAGTCACGAGTGAAAAGGGAGTACAGGAGGGGACTGAGCATGCACCCCTGAGGGGTCCCCATGTTGAGGATCAGCGTGGCAGATGTGTTGTTACCTACCCTTACCACCTGGGGGCGGCCCGTCAGGAAGTCCAGGATCCAGTTGCAGAGGGAGGTTTTTAGTCCCAGGATCCTTAGCTTAGTGATGAGCTTTGAGGGCACTATGGTGTTGAAAGCTGAGCTGTAGTCAATGAATAGCATTCTCACGTAGGTGTTCCTTTTGTCCAGGTGGGAAAGGGCAGTGTGGAGTGCAAGAGATTGCATCATCTGTGGATCTGTTGGGGCGGTATGCAAATTGAAGTGGGTCTAGGGTTTCTGGGATAATGGTGTTGATGTGAGCCATGACCAGCCTTTTTAAAGCACTTCATGGCTACAGACTTGTACTAGGACTGTAGTCATTTAGGCAGGTTACCTTAGTGTTCTTGGGCAAAGGGACTATGTTGGTCTGCTTGAAACATGTTGGTATTACAGACTCAGTCAGGGACAGGTTGAAAATGTCAGTGAAGACACTTGCAAGTTGGTCAACGCATGCTTGGAGTACACGTCCTGGTAATCAATCTGGCCCTGCGGCCTTGTGAATGTTGACCTGTTTAAAAAGGTCTTACTCATGTTGGCTATGGAGAGCGTGATCACACAGTCGTCCGGAACAGCTGATGCTCTCATGCATGCTTCAGTGTTGCTTGCCTCGAAGCAGCATAGAAATAATTTAGCTCGTCTGGTAGGCTCGTGTCACTGGGCAGCTCGCGGCTGTGCTTCCCTTTGTAGTCTAATAGTTTGCAAGCCCCGTCACATCCGACAAGCGTCTGAGCCAATGTAGTACTATTCAATCTTAGTCCTGTATTGACGGTTCGTCGGAGGGAATAGCAGGATTTCTTATAAGCGTCCGGGTTAGAGTCCCGCTCCTTGAAAGTGGCAGCTCTACCCTTTAGCTCAGTGAGGATGTTGCCTGTAATCCATGGCTTCTGGTTGGGGTATGTACGGTCACTGTGGGGACGACGTCATCGATGTACTTATTGATGAAGCCAGTGACTGATGTGGTGTACTCCTCAATGCCATTGGAAGAATCCCGGAACATATTCCAGTCTGTGCTAGCAAAACTGTCCTGTAGCTTAGCATCTGCGTCATCTGACCACTTCTTTATTGACCGAGTCACTGGTGCTTCCTGCTTTAGTTTTTGCTTGTAAGCAGGAATCAGGAGGATATAATTATGGTCAGATTTGCCAAATGGAGGGCGAGGGAGAGCTTTGTATGAGTCTCTGTGTGTGGAGTAAAGGTGGTCTAGAGTTTTTTTTCCTCTGGTTGCACATTTAACATGCTGGTAGAAATGAGGTAAAACGGATTTAAGTTTCCCTGCATTAAAGTCCCCGGCCACTAGGAGCGCTGCCTCTGGATGAGCGCTTTCCTGTTTGCTTATGGACTTCTACAGCTCATTGAGTGCGGTCTTAGTGCCAGCATCGGTTTGTGGTAGTAAATAGACAGCCACGAAAAATATAGATGAAAACTCTCTTGGTAAATAGTGTGGTCTACAGCTTATCATGAGATACTCTACCTCAGGCGAGCAAATCCTTGAGCCCTCCTTAATATTAGATTTTGTGCACCAGCTTTTGTTTACAAATATACACAGACCGCCACCCCTTATCTTGCCGATGCAGCGTAAACCCCGCCAGCTGTATGTTATCCATGTCGTCGTTCAGCCACGACTCTGTGAAACATAAGATATGACCGTTTTTAATGTCCCGTTGGTAGGATATTCGAGATCGCAGCTCGTCTATTATGTTATCCAATGATTGTATGTTGGCTAATAGGACTGATAGTAGAGGCAGATTACCCACTCGCCGTCGGATCCTTACAAGGCACCCCGACCTACGTCCCCGATATCTGTCTCTTTCTCCTGCGAATGACGGGGATTTGAGCCTTGTCGGAAGTAAATCCTTCGCATCCGACTCGTTAAAGAAAAAATCTTCGTCCAGTAATCGCTGTCCTGATATCCAGAAGCTCTTTTCGGTCATAAGAGACAGTGGCAGAAACATTATGTACAAAATAAGTTACAAATACCGTGAAAAAACACACAATAGCACAATTGGTTAGGAGCCCGTAAAACGGCAGCCATCTCCTCCGGCGCCATTCTTCTCAAAAGTCATTCATTCATACTTCTTGCCCTTCACAGAGCAGTGCAGAGCTGTTGTGAAGGAAGTTGTCAAGGAAGTGAGTTTGTGTTTATACATTACCTCCCACCCTCACATACTGTCAACCAATAATGGCAATGCAGAGCCACATTGTTACAAAATTTAAGAGGCGCATGGCAATTCGGTACGGAGCTCAATTTGGCCTCTGCATGCCTCTGGAGGCTCCACAATTGAGTCACACCCTCCATACGGAGTCTTCGACCACATTTTCGGATCAAGCATAAATTGGCTTTAAGTGACCCAACTGGCTGGGTCAAAATAACCCAACATTTGTTCTGTCCAATATTTACCCAAATTGTGTTGTTTTTAACTTAGCATTTTTTTTTGTGTAACAGATTATTAAAATATGTCAAACACAAATCTTCAAAACTTATTTTTGTTTTGTTTTATAGCACTATTAAATGGACCTGGGATAATTTTGGCATGTTTATTTAGATTTAGAACATAAAACAATGTTTTAAAATACTTAATTTGTTTAAGCATATGTTGCAGAACAGTGATATATTTATTTTGTCAATATTCTGAAAAAAAAAAAATATATATATATATATTAAGGGGGTTCGCCATCAGTGACTGAGTTGACAAGCCACTGACAGAGTTGACAGATCCTCAAAACAGAAAATCCCCAATAAAAATGACCATTCTCAGATCTTTCAGCACTGACGGAGTTGACGTCAAAAATGACACTTCTTCATTCAATTGGTATACACAATAGCAATTCCTCAGTTGCTATCTGATTCTAAAACCTAATTAAATGTAACATATTTAACTTAATCTATCAGGCAGATGAGTTGACAGTTTATGCTTGTGACTATGGTGATTCCAATACTGTTTGTTTAAATATTTTAAAGGTAGGAGAACTTTACAGACCATGAGTGGTAATAACGACATGAAGAAGGGGTCCTTATGGTATAGCTGACCCTACTCATTTCTGATTGAGGCTGAGAAAAAATTAATCAATTCTAAAGCTAATTTCCTGTATATAAAACAATTCATGGCTGCGGGGGTGTGTGCTAGGTCAGTTAGTGGGGGGCTATCAATGTTTTGACCCCTAGACGCACCTAACCTCCTCAAAAGAATCTGCTCAATGTGAAAATTGTGTGCTTTAGTGCTTTAAATATGTCTTAAACTTTGTGTGCTGCTATTTTGTCTCTTGTAAAATATATTTTTAATCTCCATGAGACTTACCTGGTAAAAAAAAGATAAAATAAAGTAATAAAGATCCTGCCTGAGTTTGGTGTAGTAACACCCAGGTCTGACACTTTCTGTACTATCCTGCACTTTTTCTTGTACTGGCTCACCATCGGGAAAACACTTCTGTTGGATATACAGTTGAAGTCGGAAGTTTGCATACACCTTAGCCAAATACATTTAAGCTCAGTTTTTCACAATTCCTGACATTTAATCCTAGTAAAGATTCCCTGTCTTATGTCAGTTAGGATCACCACTTTATTTTAAGAATGTGAAATGTCAGAATAATAGTAGAGAGAATGATTATTTATTTCATCACATTCCCAGTGGATCAGAAGTGTACATACACTCAATTAGTATTTGGTAGCATTGCCTTTAAATTGTTTAACTTGGGTCAAACGTTTTGGGTAGCCTTCCACAATAAATTGGGTGAATTTTGGCCCATTCCTCCTGACAGAGCTGGTGTAACTGAGTCAGGTTTGTAGGCCTCCTTGCTCACACACACACACACATTTTCAGTTCTGCCCACACATTTTCTATAGGATTGAGGTCAGGGCTTTGTGATGGCCACTCCAATACCTTGACTGTGTTGTCCTTAAGCCATTTTTCCACAACTTTGGAAGTATGCTTGGGGTCATTGTCCATTTGGAAGACCAATTTGCGACCAAGCTTTAACTTCCTGACTGATGTCTTGAGATGTTGCTTCAATATATCCACATCATTTCCCTTCCTCATGATGCCATCTATATTGTGAAGTGCACCAGTCCCTCCTGCAGCAAAGCACCCCCAAAGCATGATGCTGCCACTGTGCTTCACGGTTGGGATGTCTTCTTCGGCTTGCAAGCACCCCCTTTTTCCTCCAAACATAACGATGGTCATTATGGCCAAACAGCTCTATTTCATCAGACTAGATGACATTTCTCCAAAAAGTATGATCGTTGTCCCCATGTGCAGTTGCAAACCATAGTCTGGCTTTTTTATGGCGGTTTTGGAGCAGTGGCTTCTTCCTTGCTGAGCAGCCTTTCAGGTTATGTCGATATAGGACTCGTTTTACTGTGGAAATAGATACTTTTGTGCCTGTTTCCTCCAGCATCTTCACAAGGTCCTTTGCTGTTGTTCTGGGATTGATTTGCACTTTTCGCACCAAAGTACGTTATCTCTAGGAGACAGAACGCGTCTCCTTCCTGAGCGGTATGACGGCTGCGTGGTCCCATTGTGTTTATACTTGCGTACTATTGTTTGTACAGATGAACGTGGTACCTTCAGGCATTTGGAAATTGCTCCCAAGGATGAACCAGACTTGTAGAGGTCTACAATTTATTTTCTAAGGTCTTGGCTGATTTCTTTTGATTTTCCCATGATGTCAAGCATAGAGGCACCGAGTTTGAAGGTAGGCCTTGAAATACATCCATAGGTACACCTCCAATTGACTCAAATTATGTCAATTAGCCCATCAGAAGCTTCTAAAGCCATGACATCATTTTCTGGAATTTTCCAAGCTGTTTAAAGGCACAGTCAACTTAGTGTATGTAAACTTCTGACCCACTGGAATTGTGATACAGTGAATTATAAGTGAAATAATCTGTCTGTAAACAATTGTTGGAAAAATTACTTGTGTCATGCACAAAGTAGATGTCCTAACCGTCTTGCAAAAACTATAGTTTGTTAACAAGACATTTGTGGAGTGGTTGAAAAATGAGTTTTAATGACTCCAACCTAAGTGTATGTAAACTTCCGACTTCAACTGTACTTACAAATACCGGTGTGTGTGTGTGTGTGTGTGTGTGTGTGTGTGTGTGTCCGTACCTGTGCCGTAGAGCATGGCCAACAGTATAGAAGAAATCCACGCACAGTCGCTGTATCCCACTCCGAACTCCCTGATCAACTCCTTGAAGAACACACTGACAGCCTTGGGGAAGGCGTAGGAGAACCCAGTGATGACGAACCCTCCGGCCAGCACGGCCCAGCCCCACCCTCCGTCTGGCGCCTTCACATCACTAGGCTCATCGTCTACCATGGCTCCTCCCATGATCCTCTCTGCTAGGAGATTCCCTCAACTTGGGTCAGAACTGAGAGAGAAAAAGAGACAAGGGAATGATTTTAAAAGAATGGCGCTGGAATATATACCGGCCGTTTTACGGGCTCCTGACCAATTCTGCTATATTGCGTGTTATTTTGGCGCTGATCTTAACTTTTTTTTGTATATAATGTTTCCGTCATCGTTTCCTATGACCGAAAAGAGCTTCTGGACAGTGATCACTAACCTTGATTTGGATGAAGATTTCTACTTCAATGAGTCGGCGGCACAGGACATACTGCTCACCCCGGACCAGGCCCCAATCCCAGACACTCAGAAGAGAAAGAGACTGCGATATAGAGGCCGACATCCGGGTACCCTGATGAAACTACGGTGGCGAGTAAATAATCTGCCTCTACCCGCTCTTCTATTGGCCAATGTAGAATCACTGGAGAACAAACTGGACGAGCTCCGTTCGAGACTATTCTATCAACAGGACCTGAAGAACTGTAATATCCTATGTTTCTCGTAAACTTGGCTGAACAAGGCCAATATTCTAGCAGCTTTTTTCTATGCATCGGCAGGACAGAACGGCAGTGTCAGTTAAGCTCAAAGCGGGTGGTGTGCGTCGCTTAATAGCTGGTGCTCGATTAAGGAAGTCTCGAGGTTCTGCTGCCCGAGTTAGAATACCTCATGATAAGCTGTAGACCATACTATTTACCAAGAGAGTTCTCATTTATATTTTTCATAGCTGTCCATTTACCACGACAAACCAATGCTGGCACTAAGACCACACTCAACGAGCTGTATAGGGCCACAAGCAAACAAGAAAATGCTCATCCAGAGGCGGCGCTCCTAGTGGCCAGTGATTTTAATGCAGGAAAACTGAAATCCGTTTTATCTAATTTCTACCAGCATGTCACCTGTGCAACTAGAGGTAAAAAAACAAAAACAACTATAGATCACCTTTACTCCACACACACACACACACACAGAGAGAGAAGCATACAAAGCTCTCCCTCGCCCTCCATTTGGCAAATCTGACCATAACTCTATCCTCCTGATTTCTACTTACAAGCAAAAACTCAAACAGGAAGTACCAGTGACGTACTCAATACGGAAGTGGTCCGTTGAAGCGGATGCTAAGCTACAGGACTGTTTCGCTTGCCGACTGGAATATGTTCCGGGACTCATCCGATAACTTTGAGGGGTTTACCACATCAGTCACTGGCTTCATTAATAAGTGCATCAATGGACGTCGTCTCCGCACAGCGACCGTACCTACATATCACAACCAGAAGCCATGGATTACAGGCAACATTCGCACTGAGCGGAAGGCTAGAGCTGGCGCTTTCAAGGAGTGGGACACTAACCCGGACGCTTATAAGAAATCCCGCTACACCCTCCGACGAACCATCAAAACAGGGAAAGCGTCAATACAGGACTATGATGAAATCCTACTACACTGGCTTTGACGTGCATAGAATGTGGCAGGGTTTGCAAATTCTCACGGATTACAAAAGGGAAATATTAAATTCACAAGGTTGCAAGGCCAGATGGATTACCAGGACACATACGCAGAGTATGTGCTGACCAGCTGGCAAGTGTCTTCACTGATATCTTCAAACTCTCCCTGACCCAGTCTGTATTATCTATGTTTCAAGTAGACCACCATAGTCCCTGTGCCCAAGAACAACGCCAAGGTAACATGTCTAAATGACCATCGCCCCGTAGCACTCATCTGTAGCCATGAAATGCTTTGAAAGTCTGGTCAAAGCTCACGTCAACACCATCCCAGACACCCTGGACCCTCTCCAATTCGTATACCAGCCCCAACAGATCCACAGATGACGCAATCTCTATTGCACTCCACACTGCCCTTTCCCACTTGGACAAAAGGAACACCTACGTGAGAATGCTGTTCATTGACTACAGCTCAGCGTTCAACACCATAGTGCCCTCCAAGCTAAGGACCCTGGGACTGAACACCTCCCTCTGCAACTGGATCCTGGACTTCCTGACGGGACACCCCCCAGCTAGTGAGTGTAGGCAACACATCCACCACGCTGACCCTCAACACGGGGGTCCCTCAGGTGTGCGTGCTTATCCCCTCTTGTACTCTGGTTCACCCACGACTGTGTGGCCGCTCACGACTCAAACACTCTCATTAAGTTTGCCGACAACAACGGTGATAGGCCTGATCACCAATGAGACAGCCTATAGGGAGGAGAGAGACCTGGCAGTGTGGTGCCAGGACAATAAACTCTCCCTCAACGTCAGCAAGACAAAGGAGCTGATCTTGGACTACAGGAAACAGAGGGCCGAGCACACCCCCCATAGAGTACGACAGTATGAGTCATAATACCCTAAAACCTAGCGGTCAAACAGGGAAATGGTTCCAATCATTTTTCCACCATTAATTTTTTGATTTTAGAAACCCAAAATAAGGGCTTAGTTTAGTGTAGGCTTACCCTGGCGTGACGTTTTGATATCCGTGTAAATCTCTCTCGGACAAGGTGACTTTATCAATATATTTGCCTGTATTTAACCGCAAAAATTGAAATACAATTAACTGCTTATGTAGCTATCATACAGAACTACAAATGCCATGATGCTCTGGATGAGACTGCCAAATCGAGGCAAAGGTAAGAATCTCTGGATTAACTATCTAACGTTAAACTACATTTAGTAATTAATAAATTGGCAAAATTTCCTTAAATTGACAATTCTGTGAACTGTCTTGGGCAAGTTTTAAATTTACACAATACCTGTTAGCAAAGGTGTCAGGTAAAGATGACGTGCAGGAGCTTGAAGGGATTTGTAGTCTTGCATGATGTCTACTTTGATGTTGATTAGTGATAAAAGTCACCTTGTCCGAGAGAGATTTACATGATTAATCAAAAACGTCACACCAGGGTAAGCCTACACAAAACACAGCCCTTATTTTAAGTGTTTCTAAAATCCCCTATGGGAAGAAATGAATGGTGGAAAAAAACGATTGGATCCATTTCCTGTTTGACCGCTAGGTTTTATGGGTATTATGACACCTCCACTGTGGGGCTCGAGTCACATCGACGGGGCTGTAGTGGAGCAGGTCGAGAGCTTCAAGTTCCTCGGTGTCCACATCACTAAGGATCGATCATGGTCCAAAAACACCAACAGTCGTGAAGAGGGCACGGGATTTGGCATGGGCCCCTCAGGTCCTCAAAAGGTTATACAGCTGCACCATTGAGAGCATTTTGACTGGCTGCATCACTGCTTGGTATGGCATCTGCTTGGCATCCAACTGCATGAAATACAGACATCTCATTTACATAAGTATTCACACCTTTGCAGAAGCACCTTTGGTGGGGATTACAGCTTTGAGTCATCTTGGGTATGTCTGTATCAACTTTGCACATCTGGATTAGGGGATTTTCTTCCATTCTTCCTTTCAGATTTTCTCAACTGCTGTTAAATTAGATGGAGAGCGGTAGTGAACAGCAATCTTCAAATCTTTTCAAATTTTCAATGAGATTCAAATCTGGGCTTTGGCTGGGCAACTCAAGGACTTTCACATTATTGTTCTAAAGCCATAAGCTTAAACTGTATGCTGCTTGGGGTCATTGTCCTGTTGGAACATAAATCTTTGCCCCAGTCTAAGATCATTTGCACTCTGAAGCAGGTTCTCATATTTGGCTCCATTCATTGTGCCCTCTATCCTTACCAGTCTCCCAGTCCCTGCCTTTGAAATGATTCTCCATAGCATGATGCTGCCACCACCATGCTTCACGGTAGGGATGGTGTTAGACGGGTGATGAGCTGTGCCTTGTTTTCTCCAGCCATAGCGCTTTGCATTCAGGCCAAAGAGTTACATTTTTGTCTCATCAGACCACCACTACTGCCTTATGATCAGTCTTTCACGTGTCTTTTTGCATATTCCAGGCGTGCAGTCATGTGCCTTTTTCTCAGGAGTGGCTTCTTTCTGGTCACTCTACCGTAAAGCCCAGATTGGTGAAGCACTGTAGAGACTTCTCCTTCTGGCAGGTTCTCCCATCTCAGCCAAGGAACTCTGTAGTTCTATCAGAGTGGTCATTGGGTTCTTGGTCACCTCCCTGACCAAGGTCCTTCTTGCCCGGTTGCTCAGTTTGGTCGGACGGCCAACTCTAGGCAGAGTCTGGGTAGTTCCATATTTTTTCAATCTCAGACTGATGGAAACCACTGTGTTCTTGGAAACTTTCAACACTAAAAATAGATATACAGTTGAAGTCGGAAGTTTACATACACTTAGGTTGGAGTCATTAAAACTTGTTTTTCAACCACTCCACAAAATGTCTTGTTAACAAACTATAGTTTTGGCAAGTCGGTTAGGACATCTACTTTGTGCATGACAAGTAATTTTTCCAACAATTGTTTACAGACAGATTATTTCACTTATAATTCACTGTATCACAATTCCAGTGTGTCAGAAGTTTACATACACTAAGTTGACTGTGCCTTTAAACAGCTTGGGAAAATTCCATAAAATGATGTCATGGCTTTAGAAGCTTCTGATAGGCTAATTGACATAATTTGAGTCAATTGGAGGTGTACCTATGGATGTATTCCAAGGCCTACCTTCAAACTCAGTGCCTCTTTGCTTGACATCAATCAAAAGAAATCAGCCAAGACCTCAAAAGAAATTGTAGACCTCCATAAGTCTGGTTAATCCTTGGGAGCAATTTCCAAATGCCTGAAGGCACCACGTTCATCTGTACAAACAATAGTATGCAAGTATAAACACCATGGGACCACGCAGCTGTCATACTGCTCAGGAAGGAGACGTGTTCTGTCTCCTAGAGATGAACGTACTTTGGTGCGAAAAGTGCAAATCAATCCCAGAACAGCAAAGGACCTTGTGAAGATGCTGAGGGAACAGGTACAAAAGTATCTATATCCACAGTAAAACGACTTCTATATCGACATAATCTGAAAGTCCGCTCAGCAAGGAAGAAGCCACTGCTCCAAAACCGCAACTGCACATGGGGACAAAGATCGTACATTTTGGAGAAATGTCCTCTGGTCTGATGAAATGACCATCGTTATGATTGGAGGAAAAGGGGGGGCTTGCAAGCCGAAGAACACCATCCCAACCGTGAAGCACGGGGGTGGCAGCTGTTTTAGGTCAGTTAGGATCACCACTTTATTTTAAGAATGTGAAATGTCAGTGGGTCAGAAGTTTACATACACTCAATTAGTATTTGGTAGCATTGCCTTTAAATTGTTTAACTTAGGTCAAACGTTTTGGGTAGACTTCCACAAGCTTCCCACAATAAGTTGGGTGAATTTTGGCCCATTCCTCCTGACAGAGCTGGTGTAACTGAGTCAGGTTTGTATGCCTCCTTGCTCGCACACGCTTTTTCAGTTCTGCCCACAAATTTTCTATAGGATTGAGGTCAGGGCTTTCTGATGGCCACTCCAATACCTTGACTTTGTTGTCCTTAAACCATTTTGCCACAACTTTGGAAGTATGCTTGGGGTCATTGTCCATTTGGAAGATCCATTTGCGACCAAGCTTTAACTTCCTGACTGATGTCTTGAGATGTTGCTTCAATATATCCACATCATTTCCCTTCCTCATGATGCCATCTATTTTGTGAAGTGCACCAGTTCCTCCTGCAGCAAAGCACCCCCACAGCATGATTCTGCCACCCCTGTTCTTCATGGTTGTGATGGTGTTCTTCGGCTTGCAAGCCCCCCCCCCCTTTTTCCTCCAAACATAACGATGGACATTATGGCCAAACGGTTCTATTTTTGTTTCATCAGACCAGAGGACATTTCTTTAAAAAGTACGATCTTTGTCCACATGTGCAGTTGCAAACCGTAGTCTGGCATTTTTATGGCGGTTTTGGAGCAGTGGGTTCTTCCTTGCTGAGCGGCATTTCAGATATGTCGATATAGAAGTCGTTTTACTGTGGATATACACTGCTCAAAAAAATAAAGGGAACACTAAAATAACACATCGTAGATCTGAATGAATGAAATAATCTTAATAAAAACTTTTTTCTTTACATAGTTGAATGTGCTGACAACAAAATCACACAAAAATTATCAATGGAAATCAAAATGCATCAACCCATGGAGGTCTGGATTTGGAGTCACCCTCAAAATTAAAGTGGAAAACCACACTACAGGCTGATCCAACTTTGATGTAATGTCCTTAAAACAAGTCAAAATGAGGCTCAGTAGTGTGTGTGGCCTCCACGTGCCTGTATGACCTCCCTACAACGCCTGGGCATGCTCCTGATGAGGTGGCGGATGGTCTCCTGAGGGATCTCCTCCCAGACCTGGACTAAAGCATCCTGGAGCGAGACATGATGTCCCAGATGTGCTCAATTGGATTCAGGTCTGGGGAACGGGTGGGCAAGTCCATAGCATCAATGCCTTCCTCTTGCAGGAACTGCTGACACACTCCAGCCACATGAGGTCTAGCATTGTCTTGCATTAGGAGGAACCCAGGGCCAACCACACCAGCATATGGTCTCAAAAGGGGTCTGAGGATCTCATCTCGGTACCTAATGGCAGTCAGGCTACCTCTGGCGAGCACATGGAGGGCTGTGCGGCCCCCCAAAGAAATGCCACCCCACACCATGACTGACCCACCGCCAAACCGGTCATGCTGGAGGATGTTGCAGGCAGCAGAACGTTCTCCACGGCGTCTCCAGACTCTGTCACGTCTGTCACGTGCTCAGTGTGAACCTGCGTTCATCTGTGAAGAGCACAGGGCGCCAGTGGCGAATTTGCCAATCTTGGTGTTCTCTGGCAAATGCCAAACGTCCTGCATGGTGTTGGGCTGTAAGCACAACCCCCACTTGTGGACGTCGGGCCCTCATACCGCCCTCATGGATTCTGTTTCTGACCGTTTGAGCAGACACATGCACATTTGTGGCCTGCTGGAGGTCATTTTGCAGGGCTCTGGCAGTGCTCCTCATGCTCCTCCATGCACGAAGGCGGAGGTAGCAGTCCTGCTGCTGGGTTGTTGCCCTCCTACGGCCTCCTCCACGTCTCCTGATGTACTGGCCTGTCTCCTGGTAGCGCCTCCATGCTCTGGACACTACGCTGACAGACACAGCAAACCTTCTTGCCACAGCTCGCACTGATGTGCCATCCTGGATGAGCTGCACTACCTGAGCCACATGTGTGGGTTGTAGACTCCGTCTCATGCTACCACTAGAGTGAATGCACCGCCAGCATTCAAAAGTGACCAAAACATCAGCCAGGAAGCATAGGAACTGAGAAGTGGTCTGTGGTCACCACCTGCAAAACCAGTCCTTTATTGGGGGTGTCTTGCTAATTTCCTATAATTTCCACCTGTTGTCTATTCCATTTGCACAACAGCATGTGAAATGTATTGTCAATCAGTGTTGCTTCCTAAGTGGACAGTTTGATTTCACAGAAGTGTGATTGACTTGGTGTTACATTGTGTTGTTTAAGTGTTCCCTTTATTTTTTTGAGCAGTGTAGATACTTTTGTACCCGTTTCCTCCAGCATCTTCCCAAGGTCCTTTGCTGTTGTTCTGGGATTGATTTGCACTTTTCGCACCAAAGTACGTTCATCTCTAGGAGACAGAATGTGTCTCCTTCCTGAGCGGTATGACGGCTGCGTGGTCCCATGGTGTTTATACTTGTGTCCTATTGTTTGTACAGATGAACGTGGTACCTTCAGGCGTTTGGAAATTGCTCCCAAGGATGAACTAGACTTGTGGAGGTCTACAATTCTTTTTCCTGAGGTCTTGGCTGATTTCTTTTGATTTTCCCATGATATCAAGCAAAGAGGCACTGAGTTTGAAGGTAGATCTTGAAATACATCCACAGGTACACCTCCAATTGACTGAAATTATATCAATTAGCCTATCAGAAGCTTCTAAAGCCATGACATCATTTTCTGGAATTTTCCAAGCTGTTTAAAAGGCACAGTCTACTTAGTGTATGTAAACTTCTGACCCACTGGAATTGTGATACAGTGAATTATAAGTGAAATAATCTGGTCTGTAAACAATTGTTGGAAAAATTACTTGTGTCATGCACAAAGCAGATGTCCTAACCGACTTGCCAAAACTATAGTTTGTTAACAAGAAATGTGTGGAGTGGTTGAAAAATGAGTTTTAATGACTCCAACCTAAGTGCATATAAACTTCAACTGTATATTGAAGCAACATCTCAAGACATCAGTCAGAAAGTTAAAGCTTGGTCGCAAATGGGTCTTCCAAATGGACAATGACCCCAAGCATACTTCCAAAGTTGTGGCAAAATGGCTTAAGGACAACAAAGTCAAGGTATAGATTCTGCTGACATAAACTGTCAACTGTGGGACCTTATATAGACAGGTGTGTTTCTTTCTAAATCATGTCCAAACAATTGAATTGGCCACAGGTGGATTCCAATCCAGTTGTAGTGACATCAAGGATGATCAAAGGAAATAAAATAAAAACATGTTTTCACTTTATTATTATGGGGTAGTGTGTGTAGATGGGTGTTACGGTAATGAGAAACGTCCACAGGCTGTAACAACAAAATGTGGAATAAGGGGTATGAATAATTTCTAAAGGTAATGCAACTCAATTACCTTTTACAGACTTGTATATAGCCAAGTTACCTTTAAATCATTGAAAATCGATTATATGTTTTACTTTTCTATTATTTCTCAATTTTCATTCTATCTGCATTGTTGGGAAGGGCCCGTAAGTAAGCATTTCACTGATTGATTTGATGTGTACTTAAGTCAGCAATAATAGAGAGGATCACATCAGGGTTAGACACTCAATATTAGGAAGCTGTTCTTAATGTTTTGTACACAGTGTATGCAAATAAATTAACTTGAGCTCATCTAAGGATTACACCTCTAGATGATGCATCATGGGTGAATAAAACCATTCAACTGATTGGAGTTTTTACAGGAACTTGAAAAGGTGTTACATAATGAGACACGTCCACAGACACTTTTTGTACATAGTAAATATTATAGTTTAATGTAAACTTCAACTAGTATACCACTTTTATGAGTTATGGACTAACAGCAGCAACATTGTGTTTTATTCAAATAAATTAGGTTGAAAAAAAAAAGACATTGTATAAAATGACCTGAGAATATAATCCAGACACATTTCGGTAATGAGAATTTAGGGTGAAAATGTACAAAATTCAGGCGAAAATGTAAAATATTTTTAAAATAACTTTCCCAAAAACTAGACATCTCAGTCCTCAGAATGCTAGTTGATTTTTGCAGATGCATCATGGTTTTGTAACTCAATTTGCAGACATTTTAAAACTGGTTTCATGAGAATCACCCAATTACACAATCATTCACTTGTTAAGCTGGATTTCAGAAATATTGTCCTTTAGGTAAGATAATTTAAGATTTTCTGTAAGGTTCAATGTCTTATTGTAGCAGTCTGGTCCCATGCATTCATTTGGGGTAACAATTTTGTGTTGCAAATATGACAACCTCAGTTAAATAGTTACGTATACATGTTCCTATTTTTAGATGACACTAATAAAAAGAAAGGCCATTGGCTTAGTGCATGGCTCCATATTTGTCCATAGAGTGATATGTCCTTGAAGGTCTGCAGAGTTAGTGCTTTCGGGGTGCTTCTCCTCTGCTCTCTTCTCCTCTCACACGGCATGATAAAAGGAGAGTTTGCTATTGCACGTGTGTGTATGTGGATAAGGTGATGTCTTCTGAGAGGGGACAGTTTGTCTGCACCAAGGAAGAATCAACAGTAAATCAACACAAGGAAACATCCTGTTCCAGCGCTCACACCCTGCAGAAAAGACCCCCCACACACACAGTAGCATACTCCACAGAACAAAAAAAGGGCACCTCACTTCATACCGAGGTGAAATGAGCATGTGATGCGCAACTCAGACTTCCAAGTCAATCACTCACTGACGTCAATGGGACATTTCTGTGAAAATTCAGATCTCAAGTAAGAATATCGCCCATATAATCAATCCATCCGTGTCTACAGTTGAAGTCGGAAGTTTACATACACTTAGGTTGGAGTCATTAAAAATAGTTTTTCAACCACTCCACTAATTTCTTGTTAACAAACTATAGTTTTGGCAAGTCTGTTAGGACATCTACTTTGTGCATGACACAAGTAATTTTTCCAACAGATGTTTACAGACAGATTATTTCACTGTATCATAATTCCAGTGGGTCAGAAGTTTACATACACTAAGTTGACTGTGCCTTTAAACAGCTTGGACAATTCCAGAAAATGATGTAATGGCTTTAGAAGCTTCTGATAGGCTAATTGACATAATTTGAGTCAATTGGAGGTGTACCTGTGGATGTATTTCAAGGCCTACCTTCAAACTCAGTGCCTCTTTGCTTGACATCATGGGAAAATCAAAAGAAAATAGCCAAGACCTCAGAAAAACAATTGTAGACCTCCACAAGTCTGGTTCATCCTTGGGAGCAATTTCCAAACGCCTGAAGGTACCACGTTCATCTGTGCAAACAATAGTATGCAAGTATAAACACCATGGGACACGCAGCCGTCATACCGCTCAAGAAGGAGACGCGTTCTGTCTCCTAGAGATGAACGTACTTTGGTGCGAAAAGCGCTAATCAATCCCAGAACAACAGCAAAGGACCTTCTGAAGATGCTGAGGGAACAGGTACAAAAGTATCTATATCCACAGTAAAACGAGTCCTATATCGACATAACCTGAAAGGCCGCTCAGCAAGGAAGAAGCCACTGCTCCAAAACCGCCATAAAAAAGCCAGACTACGGTTTGCAACTGCACATGGGGACAAAGATCGTACATTTTGGAGAAATGTCCTCTGGTCTGATGAAACAAAAATAGAACTGTTTGGCCATAATGACCATTGTTATGTTTGGAGGAAAAAGGGGAACGCTTGCAAGCCGAAGAACACCATCCCAACCGTGAAGCACGGGGGTGGCAGCATCATGCTGTGGGGGTGCTTTGCTGCAGGAGGGACTGGTGCACTTCACAATATAGATGGCATCATGAGGAAGGGAAATTATGTGGATATATTGAATCAACATCTCAAGACATCAGTCAGGAAGTTAAAGCTTGGTCGCAAATGGGTCGTCCTAATGGACAATGACCCCAAGCATACTTCCAAAGTTGTGGCAAAATGGCTTAAGGACAACAAAGTCAAGGTACTGGAATGGCCATCACAAAGCCCTGACCTCAATCCTATAGAAAATGTGTGGGCATAACTGAAAAAGCGTGTGCGAGCAAGGAGGCATACAAACCTGACACAGTTACACCAGCTCTGTCAGGAGGAATGGGCCAAAATTCACCCAACTTATTGTCGGAAGCTTGTGGAAGGCTACCCGAAACATTTGACCCAAGTTAAACAATTTAAAGGCAATGCTACCAAATACTAATTGAGTGTATGTAAACTTCTGACCCACTGGGAATGTGATGAAAGAAATAAAAGCTTAAATAAATCACTCTACTATTATTGACATTTCACATTCTTAAAATAAAGTGGTGATCCTAACTGACCTAAGACAGTGAATTTATACTAGGATTAAAATGTCAGGAATTGTGAAAAACTGAGTTTAAATGTATTTGGCTAAGGTGTATGTAAACTTCAGACTTCAACTGTATACAGTGAGGGAAAAAAGTATTTGATCCCCTGCTGATTTTGTACGTTTGCCCACTGAGAAAGAAATGATCCGTCTATAATTTTAATGGTAGGTTTATTTGAACAGTGAGAGACAGAATAACAAAAAAATCCAGAAAAACGCATGTCAAAAATGTTATAAATTGATTTGCATTTTAATGAGGGAAATAAGTATTTGACCCCCTCTGAATCAGAAAGATATCTGGCTCCCAGGTGTCTTTTATACAGGTAACGAGCTGAGATTAGGAACACACTCTTAAAGGGAGTGCTCCTAATCTAAGTTTGTTACCTGTATAAAAGACACCTGTCCACAGAAGCAATCAATCAATCCAATTCCAAACTCTCCACCATGGCCAAGACCAAAGAGCTCTCCAAGGATGTCAGGGACAAGATTGTAGACCTACACAAGGCTGGAATGGGCTACAAGACCATCGCCAAGCAGCTTGGTGAGAAGGTGACAACAGTTGGTGCGATTATTCACAAATGGAAGAAACTGTCAAAAAAAAGAACTGTCAATCTCCCTCAGCCTGGGGCTCCATGCAATATCTCACCTCGTGGAGTTGCTATGATCACGAGAACGGTGAGGAATCAGCCCAGAACTACACGGGAGGATCTTGTCAATGATCTCAAGGCAGCTGGAACCATAGTCACCAAGAAAACAATTGGTAACACACTACGTCGTGAAGGACTGAAATCCTGCAGCGCCCGCAAGGTCCCCCTGCTCAAGAAAGCTTATATACAGGCCTGTCTGAAGTTTGCCAATGAACATCTGAATGATTCAGAGGAGAACTGGGTGAAAGTGTTGTGGTCAGATGAGACCAAAATCGAGCTCTTTGGCATCAACTCAACTCGCCGTATTTGGAGGAGGAGGAATGCTGCCTATGACCCCAAGAACACCATCCCCACCGTCAAACATGGAGGTGGAAACATTATGCTTTGGGGGTGTTTTCTGCTAAGGGGACAGGACAACTTCACCGCATCAAAGGGACAATGGACGGGGCCATGTACCGTCAAATCTTGGGTGAGAACCTCTTTCCCTCAGCCAGGGCATTGAAAATGGGTCGTGGATGGGGTATTCCAGCATGACAATGACCCAAAACACACGGCCAAGGCAACAAAGGAGTGGCTCAAGAAGAAGCACATTAAGGTCCTGGAGTGGCCTAGCCAGTCTCCAGACCTTAATCCCATAGAAAATCTGTGGAGGGAGCTGAAGGTTCGAGTTGCCAAACGTCAGCCTCGAAACCTTAATGACTTGGAGAAGATCTGCAAAGAGGAGTGGGACAAAATCCCTCCTGAGATGTGTGCAAACCTGGTGGCCAACTACAAGAAACATCTGACCTCTGTGATTGCCAACAAGGGTTTTGCCACCAAGTACTAAGTAATGTTTTGCAGAGGGGTCAAATACTTATTTCCCTCATTAAAATGCAAATCAATAAAATAAAATAAATAGACATGAGATTTTCTGGATTTTGTTGTTGTTATTCTGTCTCTCACTGTTCAAATAAACCTACCATTAAATTTATAGACTGATCATGTCTTTGTCAGTGGGCAAACGTACAAAATCAGCAGGGGATCAAATACTTTTTTCCCCTCACTGTATATCGCCCATATACTCCATGAGGTTAGCTAGAAACACAAGTGTCAATCCAGATAATGAAAAGGCACCCACAAAATAATATTCAAGGAACTTAGTTGCATGTCATTTGCGGCGTGCAAGCACATGAGCAAAGTCATTGTTCTGGGAGTGTGGTGCCAGGAAAATTACCTCTCACTCAACATCAACAAAACAAAGGAGATGATCGTGGACATCAGGAAACAGCGGTCTCTATCCACATCGACGGGACCGCAGTGGAGAAGGAGGAAATCTTCAAGTTCCTTGGCGTACACATCACCGACAAACTAAAATGGTCCACCCACGCAGATAGTGTGGTGAAGAAGGCGCAACCGAACCTCTTCAGCCTCCTGAGAAATTCGGCCTGGCACCTAAAACCCTCAAACTTTTACAGATGCACAATTGAGAGCATCCTGTCGGGCTGTATCGCCGCCTGGTACGGCAACTGCACCGCCCACAACCGCAGGGCTCTCCAGAGGGTGGTGCAGTCTGCCGAACGCATTACCGGGGGCAAACTACCCACCCTCCAAGACACATACAACACCCGATGTCACAGGAAGGCCAAAAAGATCATCAAAGACATCAACCACCAGAGCCACTGCCTGTTCACCCCGCTATCATCCAGAAGGCGAGGTCAGTACAGGTGCATCAAAGCTGGGACCGAGAGAATGAAAAACAGCTTCTATCTCAAGGCCATCAGACTGTTAAATTGCCATCACTAGTACATTAGAGGCTGCTGCTGCCTATTGAAACACTGTCCACTTTAAGAAATGGAACACTAGTCACTTTAATAATGTTTACATATCTTGCACTACTCATCTCATATGTATATACTGCATTCTATAATATTCTACTGTATCTTAGTCCATTCCGCTCTGTCATTGCTTGTCCATATATGCATTCTTAAATCCCATTCTTTACTAGTTGTGTGTATATGTTGTGAAATTGTTAGATATTACTTGTTAAGATATTACTGCACTGTCGGAGCTAGAAGCACAAGCATTTCGCTACACCCACTATAACATCTGCTAAACACGTGTATGTGACAAATAAAATGTGATTTGATTTGTAGCCTATCATTTCACTATCCTTGTGAGAACCATTAGCATTGGCTGACTTGACTTTGCTGTACCGCAGTTTGCAAGCAGCTTACCTATCAAAAGGTGGCACTGTGTCCATTACAAAATACACTGAACAAAAATATAAAGGCAACATGCAAAGTGTTGGTCCCATGTTTCATGAGCTGAAATAAAAGATCCCATACATTTTCCATACACACAAAAAGCTAATTACTCTCAAATTTGGTGCACAAATTTGATTACATCCCTGTTAGTGAGCATTTCTCCTTTGCCAAGACAATCCATCCACCTGACAGGTGTGGCATATCAAGAAGCTAATTAAACAGCATGATTATTTCACAGATGCACCTGGTGCTGCGGACAAAAGGACACTAAAATGTGCAGTTTGGTCACACAACACAATGCCACAGATGTCTCAAGTTGAGGGAGAGTGCCATTGTCATGCTGACTGCAGGAAAGTCCACCAGAGCTGTTGCCAGAGAATTGAATGTTCATTTCTCTACCATAAGTCGCCTCCAACATCGTTTTAGAGAATTTGGCAGTGCGTCCAACTGCAGACCATGTGTAACTACGCTAGCCCAGGACCTCCACATCTGGCTTCTTCACCTGCGAGATCGTCTGAGACCAGCCACCCAGACAGCTGATGAACCTGTGGGTTTGCACAACCAAGGAATTTCTGTACAAACTGTCAAAAAGTGCCTCAGGGAAGTTCATCTGCGTGCTCGTCGTCCTCACCAGGGACTTGATCTAACTGCAGTTTGGCTTCGTAACCGACTTCAGTGGGCAAATGCTCACCTTCAATGGCCACTGGCACGCTGAGAAGTGTGTCAACGTTGTGAACAGAGTGCCCCATGGTGGCGGTGGGGTTATGGTATGGGCAGGCATAAGCTACGGACAACGAACACAATTGCATTTTATCGATGGCAATTTTAATGCACAGAGATACCGGGATGAGATCCTGAGGCCCATTGTCGTGCCTTCCATCCGCCACCATCACCAGGCAAAGTTCCTCAAAGGTTATCCCCCTCGGCAGGTAATAACCAGAAATATTCAAAAGATCAGCTGGCCCTTTTGGTTCTGGAGCTGGATTTGTCATAAGCATTGATTTAGGGACAACATCGCCACTGATGGAACCACCAGCATATCCTTGACTTTGCCATCTATTGTTAATCTTTTGAATATTTCATATTTCAGGTTATTATGCCGAGGGGGATACACTTTGAGGAACTTTGCCTGAGATCTGAAGACTCAAATACTTGTTGCCACTGATGTCTTTCAGGAAAAGGGTCCTGGTCGCTAACAACTTGGCCGCGTCAATGCTCTGGCACAGGCTGATGGTGTTGGACAGTCTCGTCAAGCCACTGCAGAGGTTACTGGTGGATTTATTTTGGTCTGGCCAACACTGGATATGTGCAGCAGTGTTATACCTCCCTTTGCATGAGAGGGGCCAAGGGCTGGTGGACACTGAGTCCAGAGTGAAAGCTTTCCGTCCACAAGCTGCACAGAGACTTCTGTACAGCAGGTGGTGTGCTGGAGAGACACTGTTTGGGCTGTTCTGAGGAGAGCAGGGGACCTTGGGTACAACAGGCACTTGCTCCTGTTGGATCTGGAGCAGGTCGATATGTCAGCTATTACATTGTTCTACCGCGCTGTGCTTTGAGGTGTGGAAAAAGACTGTTCACAGAGATGTTTCAAAGGCAGGAGCATGGATAATGGAGGAGCCACTCTTTCACAACCCACTCATCCAGACCTGTACTGATCTCTGCTAGCTTGCGTGCCAGGCTTGTGAGTGGGGTTCACTAAGTAGGGTGACCTGCAAGAATTGGCTGGGTGGAAATCTGCCATCAACATGGCGGAGGCTTCCTCCATAAAGTCAACGAAGCGGCTGCAGCAGGTGGTGGAGCGGGTCTGTGCTGCACTACCAGGCTTGTTCAGAGAGCTACTGTGTGGTGGGGGTGTCTGTCCTGTTGGGAAGAGAGTGCAGCATCTGTTTTCTTCTTGTTCTAGGCTGTTAGGGTTGTTTTCTGTCCTGGGTGGGTGGTGTACAGGCCTAGGGTTGGGGCTGACTCTGGACCTATATGTTGGAGGGCCTAGGTAAAGCTTAGTCAACAGGTGAAGGGACTGCCTAGTAAATTACCTGTTAGGGCAGGCAAAAATGGCAATGTGGAAGACCAGGAAACATGAGATGCAGGGGGTGGAGTGTACGGGCCCCAGAGCTGAGCTGCTGGGGAGGGCTCGGCTGACACTGGAGCATGTATATGGAGGGCTGGTGAACCGTTTGGGGATTTTGTAGTGGTGTGAGGCCTCAGGTGGGGTTGTGGACAAGGAGGGGGGGCTTGTTTCTAGGTCTGTTAAAATTCACTCACTGGCCCAGCCTGGGACAATTTAGACTTGTGAGTGTGAAAAACAAAATACAGCACACTGGTGTCCTTGTATGCCCCACAATATTTTAGTGGTTTTGGTCAACAAACCTTTGTCAGAGACTTGTGAGTGGTCATAGTGCACTCATGTCCAGTCATAGCGCAATGACTAAATGTGCATGTCACATTTGAATGAGTGGGTACTTCCTCACTGAAGATATAAAATACTGATGGATGCTTTTCAGAATGGACTTTATCGTGCATTTACATCAGAAAGTGTTGTTATATGATCAGATTTGCATCTACAACAGCTGACAACGTCAGATTAACATATAGTGCAGAACAGTTGTCATATAACTGGCAGTAAGAACCCTTTATGAGCACCTTTTAATTTCTACAACATATGACTAGATCTGGCAAAAATCTAGACAAATTATATCTTGCCACTAAAAACACATTCAGCAAGCCTTTTTTGTGCCAGCGACACTGCAGAATACATTTTAAAAGTCAAAGTAGACATCACATTTCAAAGCATTATATCTATAGCAAAGTGCCTACCCTTGATGCGGCTCTAACTCTTTGAATGGGATGGGAGGTGTGCACGCATGCATGTCTACTGTATGAACTACTCCAGTGTCACGTGTAGCCGCCTGGCTCCCAACCAACAGGCAAACATACATACTTCTCCACTTGCCCCACCCTTCTATAGCAGTGTGCCCCGACCCCTCACACACAATGCAGCATTCAGCAAGCACCCTACTATCAGCCCTCCTAAAATAAGACCCTGACATTTTCCATCCCAGGACGGACGGACACCCAGCAAAAAAGGTGGTGATAAAGCTGCAATGGGTAAATTGTTGAAAGACTCAGACAGACAATACCTTGACGCTTATCTTTTAGCATTGCATGCAAAGTATTGACTTATGCGTCACGTCTCCTAATGCATATCTTTTTGCAAAAGCTTATCAGACTGACTGACACAAAGGCTCTGCATGGTCAATCCGACGTCTGCAGTGGCCATACAGCATTACTGCGATATGGCCTCTGCAGAAGTCAGGGCATTTATACTTCTTGCACGTCGCTGAGCAGGACAGAGCTGTTGTGAAGGAAGTTGCCAAGGAAGTCAGTTTGTGTTTATACTGGACCACCCGCTCCCACCGTCAACCAATCATGTCAATGCGGAGCGATACGGAGCCCTCCGCATTGTTACCAAATTTTGCCGCCGTAAGGCACGGAGCTCAATCTGGCCTCTGCATGCCTCCGGAGGCTACGCAATTGCGTCACACCCTCCATACGGCGCCTCAGACCACATTTTCGGATCAAGCATAAATGGCTTTTATCAGTTGACACAAGGCTGCACACACCTTTCTCTGTGGATAACAGGCCATGCCGTACATGCAGGAAACATTCAGACCTTTAGGGAAGAGGGGTGCACTGATACCGTGTTGCTCACACCTCTCCACTGCCTAGAAGGCTAAGTGTCCATTTGGATTGGACATCCCACTGCATCAACAGGGAATGCTTTCCTGCTAGGACTTCTGCCTGCCCAAACTGACACACAACACATTTGCAAACACACACACACTCACACACCTGTGGCTCTGATCCTCGTAGACCACTAATTGGCTATGGCAGACTACAGAGGTCTGCTCAGGATATTCAAGGCTAAAGAACCAGTGGGACCAGCCAGGTTGTGTCACAGGCTACATCTTTCCCCTCTACACCAACACTATAGCACAAACAGTCTGGGACAGGAAAAGCCTTGGGAACTGTTCTAAACGACTATACTGTTATTACAGAAACATGGCATTCCTTAATGCACCCAACTGAATAGAGCCGATAGAAAGTCAGCAGTCACACACACACCATGGTGTTAAAGGATAAGCAGCCTATTGACCTGGACATAAGCCAGTAGGTTCCAAATCATTATATTACAAAAACACATTATATTACAAAAACACATTATATTACAAAAACACAACCATTAGGCTAAGCACTTCCCAATCGAAATGTACAACTATTACTTCTCATTGCAAACATAATGTTCCCGTCCAGCAAAGTAACCAGTGATCTAAAGTTTAAATGCAACAAATGTTTCACACACACAAGTTATTTTCAAAGATAGCTAACAGCAAGGGAGTTGCAATAACAACACAGTTCTACTCTCAAACTCTACGCGGCATTCTACCTTCTCCCTACAGTTTTCAGCCATTAGCTTTGCCCACGACTACCTCATGTGAACTACAATCTCAACAATGTGTTAACGTTTGGCCCATATCTTTCATCAACTAGAAATAATTATTCAAATAAGAAAGAAACTGCTACAGTAAGTGTTGCACAGATCCATACAGCTATGGGTGCTCCATCCTACGAAACTACATTTCTGCTACACTTCCTGATTTAAAGCTTACACACAGGTGTTCGGCGCATGTTAGTTAACTAATTAGCACTTTGAGATATGGCCATGTGGGAACATTAACCCTAACATGGTGTGTATCTTTTTATTTTTATTATCATTTCTCGCTGATATGAAAGCTAAGGAGGTCCTTATGCTTCCAAAACCGTACTGCAAGCAGCGTTCAGATTTGAGCATCAGGGCTCTTAACAAAACTCCCCTGCATAGAAGATGCCTTCTTCCAATCACATTTACATTTTAGTCATTTAGCAGACGCTCTTATCCAGAGCGACTTACAGGAGCAATTAGGGTTAAGTGCCTTGCTCAAGGGCACATCGACAGATTTTTCACCTAGTCGGCTCGGGGATTAGAACCAGCGACCTTTCGGTTACTGGCACAACGCTCTTAACCACTAAGCTACCTGCCGTCCAATGACTTACAGTGAGGGAAAAAAGTATTTGATCCCCTGCTGATTTTGTACATTTGCCCACTGACAAAGAAATTATCAGTCTATAATTTTTATGGTAGGTTTATTTGAACAGTGAGAGACAGAATAATAATTTTAAAAATCCAGAAAAACGCATGTCAAAAATGTTATAAATTGATTTGCATTTTAATGAGGGAAATAAGTATTTGACCCCCTCTCAATCAAAGATTTCTGGCTCCCAGGTGTCTTTTATACAGGTAACGAACTGATATTAGGAGCACACTCTTAAAGGGAGTGCTCCTAATCTCAGCTTGTTACCTGTATAAAAGACACCTGTCCACAGAAGCAATCAATCAATCCGATTCCAAACTCTCCACCATGGCCAAGACCAAAGAGCTCTCCAAGGATGTCAGGGACAAGATTGTAGACCTACACAAGGCTGGAATGGGCTACAAGACCATCGCCAAGCAGCTTGGTGAGAAGGTGACAACAGTTGGTGCGATTATTCGCAAATGGAAGAAACACAAAAGACCTGTCAATCTCCCTCGGCCTGGGGCTCCATGTAAGATCTTACCTCATGGAGTTGCAATGATCATGAGAATGGTGAGGAATCAGCCCAGAACTACACGGGAGGATCTTGTCAATGATCTCAAGGCGGCACACTACGCCGTGAAGGACTGAAATCCCGCAGCACCCGCAAGGTCCCCCTGCTCAAGAAAGCACATATACAGGCCCGTCTGAAGTTTGCCAATGAACATCTGAATGATTCAGAGGAGAACTGGGTGAAAGTGTTGTGGTCAGATGAGACCAAAATCGAGCTCTTTGGCATCAACTCAACTCGCCGTGTTTGGAGGAGGAGGAATGCTGCCTATGACCCCAAGAACACCATTCCCACCGTCAAACATGGAGGTGGAAACATTACGCTTTGGGGGTGTTTTTCTTCTAAGGGGACAGGACAACTTCACCGTATCAAAGGGATGATGGACGGTGCCATGTACCGTCAGATCTTGGGTGAGAACCTCCTTCCCTCAGCCAGGGCATTGAAAATGGGTCGTGGATGGGTATTCCAGCATGACAATGACCCAAAACACACGGCCAAGGCAACAAAGGATGGGTATTCCAGCATGACAATGACCCAAAACACACGGCCAAGGCAACAAAGGAGTGGCTCAAGAAGAAGCACATTAAGGTCCTGGAGTGGCCTAGCCAGTCTCCAGACCTTAATCCCATAGAAAATCTGTGGCGGGAGCTGAAGGTTCGAGTTGCCAAACGTCAGGCTCGAAACCTTAATGACTTGGAGAAGATCTGCAAAGAGGAGTGGGACAAAATCCCTCCTGAGATGTGTGCAAACCTGGTGGCCAACTACAAGAAACGTCTGACCTCTGTGATTGCCAACAAGGGTTTTGCCACCAAGTACTAAGTCATGTTTTGCAGAGGGGTCAAATACTTATTTCCCTCATTAAAATGCAAATCAATTTATAACATTTTTGACATGCGTTTTTCTGGATTTTTTTGTTGATATTCTGTCTCTCACTGTTCAAATAAACCTACCATTAAAATAGACTGATCATGTCTTTGTCAGTGGGCAAACGTACAAAATCAGCAGGGGATCAAATACTTTTTTCCCCTCACTGTATGTGTAATGTAATGGAACTGAGCGTCATGAGCAAGGGGTACCCCGTTCCCAGCAATTTTGCCACCCTAGTTAAGATCAAAATGCACACAAATGGCCTAAGAATTCCAGAGATTCTCACGTGACCCATTATATTGGCTATCAGTAATATTGAGCGATATCAGCCAATAGGGTTGACAGTTTGAAAGTGCAGTTGGGGCATAATATAGAGTCGACACTTACTTGAGCTACATTTTGCATAACTTTTAGGAGCAGGCCAATTTGTAAGCAGAGTAAAATACATGTTATCAATATTCATTTCCATAGCCTATCATATAGGAAGCTAAAGACAACTGCGCCGTGCTTCTCTGCCATATAGTCTATGCATATAGCCGACAGTCTATTTAATTGAGACCACGCATAGGGGCATTTGATCTCGCACGCCCAACAAGAGGTAGGCTACTGTACAAGCAGCATTATCCTATGAGAGTTTGACAAATAGGTGCTTAAATTACAACTGTCTACCAAAAATATCAACGGGTATGAAACTTTAATCATGCCAATGTTTAAAAAATAACCTATTGATCAGGGTTGTTCTTACCTGACGAAGCTTTCTCTGTAGCGTCTTCGGGACTGGACCATGCGTTCACGCCTCCTTCTCGTGGCGTATTTATTTCAGGTTCCGGATTTACTGGAAACCCATTTGCCGTGCCTAATGCCGCGTTCAAAACAACTGGGAACTCGGAAAAATACGAGATCAAATCATGACGTCAGTGATCTTCAAATCGAAAAGTCGGAGCTCTAGAAAGAAGCCTGAGTTCCCGAGTTGGAATTCCGAGTTGGATGACCGTTAAAATATAATTTCCCCAGTCGGCACTCGTTTTTTTTCCGAGTTCCCAGTTGTTATGAATACACTGAGGTCGGAAGTCGCAGATTTTCGAGTTCCCAGTTGTTTTGAATGCGGCATTTTGCAGCGTTCACGTGCTAGTCGGAAAAATAATTTCTGCGCATTCACTTTTAAAAAAGGTGTATTATTATTATATTTGTTTTATGTAGCTACTGCCCACTCTGCTGCCTACGCAGCTCCTGCTCACGCCTCGATCAGACTGACAGCACTATTGCATCAATACGGGATAATACATTCTGCAGTCAAACTTTTTAAATTTTGTAATCCAACATTTTAAATCAAATCAACGTTTATTGGTTGTGTACACATATTTGCAGATGTTATCTCAGGTGAATCAAAAATGCTTGTGTTTCTAGCTCCAACAGTGCAGGAAAAGCCTACCTAGCAAAAACAATACAAATAATAATAATACACACAAAATCCTTATTTTTTCTTAATTTAAGAAATATCAGAATGAGCAATGTCAAAAGCCTGATTATAAATATATTTATACATATGTATATACATATTGAAAAAATATATAAATGCAACATGAGCTGAAATAAAATATCCGCACAAAAAGCTTAATTCTCTCAAATATTGTGCACAAATTTGTTTAAATCCCTGTTAGTGAGTATTTCTCCTTTGCCAAGATAATCCATCCACCTGACAGGTGTGGCATATAAAGAAGCGGATTATTACACAGGTGCACCTAGTGCTGGGGACAATAAAAGGCTACTCTAAAATGTGCAGTTTTGTCATACAATACAATGCCACAGATGTCTCAAGTTTTGAGCAGACTATGGTGGTCTGCTTGAAATATGTTGGTATTACAGACTCGGTCAGGGACAGGTTGAAAATGTCAGTGAAGACACTTGCCAGTTGGTCAGCGCATACTCGGAGTCACGTCCTGGTAATCCTCAATGCCATCGGAAGAATCCCGTAACATATTCCAGTCTGTGCTAGCAAAACAGTCCTGTAGCTTAGCATCTGCGTCATCTGACCACTTCCGTGGTAGTATGCTTGGTAGTATTCCAGAAGAAATGAGCAGTGGATGAGGTTTTTGTACTATTGTTTAGTATGATTGCATGCATGTGATATCAGCTTTAGTACGGTCCTGCCCTCAGGACTATGTAACCAGTTATATAAATGATATAACTGGTTTCAGTGATATATTTCTCTTGAATTCTGATTTCTGTCAGAAGACATGTTTCCACAGGCAAGGCGCACCCACCAAAAGACTGAGCAGGTGGGTAAGTGTGTGTGTGAGAGAGCCCACTATTTCTTACTTTAAGTCAACACTTTCTAGTATTATGTGTGTGTGTGTGTGAGTGTGTGTGAGAGAGAGAGAGAGAGAGAGAGAGAGAGAGAGAGAGAGAGAGAGAGAGAGAGAGAGAGAGAGAGAGAGAGAGAGAGAGAGAGAGAGAGAGAGAGAGAGAGAGAGAGAGAGAGAGAGAGAGAGAGAGAGAGAGAGAGAGATGTACACTACCGGTCAAAAGTTTTAGAACACCTACTCATTCAAGGGTTTTTCTTTATTTTACTATTGTCTACAATGTAGAATAATAGTGAAGACATCGAAACTATGAAATAGCACATATGGAATCATGTAGTAACCAAAAAAGTGTTAAACAAATCAAAATATATTTTATATTTGAGATTCTTCAAAGTAGCCACCCTTTGCCTTGATGACAGCTTTGCACACTCTTGGCATTCTCTCAATCAGCGTCACCTGGAATGCTTTTCCAACAGTCTTGAATGAGTTCCCACATATGCTGAGCACTTGTTGGCTACTTTTCCTTCACTCTGCGGTCCGACTCATCCCAAACCATCTCAATTTGGTTGAGGTTGGGGGATTGTGGAGGCCAGGTCATCTGATGCAGCACTCCATCACTTGCCTTCTTGGTAAAATAGCCCTTACACAGCTTGGAGGTGTGTTGTCCAAACCAGATGGGATGGCGTATCACTGCAGAATGCTATGGTAGCCATGCTGATTTAGTGTGCCTTGAATTCTAAATAAATCACAGACAGTGTCACCAGCAAAGCACCCCCACACCATAAAACCTCCTCCTCCATGCTTTACGGTGGGAACTACACATGCGCAGATCATCCGTTCACCCACACCACGTCTCACAAAGACATGGCGGTTGGAACCAAAAATCTCACATTTGGACTCCAGACCAAAGGACACATTTCCACCGGTCTAATGTCCATTGCTCGTGTTTCTTGGCCCAAGCAAGTCTCTTCTTATTATTGGTGTCCTTTAGTAGTGGTTTCTTTGCAGCAATTCGACCATGAAGGCCTGATTCACACAGTCTCCTCTGAACAGTTGATGTTGAGATGTGTCAGTTACTTGAACTCTGTGAAGCATTTATTTTGGCTGCAATTTACGAGTCTGGTAACTCTAATGAACTTATCCCCTGCAGCAGCGGTAACTCTGGGTCTTCCATTCCTGTGGCGGTCCTCATGAGAGCCAGTTTCATCATAGCGCTTGATGGTTTTTGCGACTGCATTTGAAGAAACGTTAAAAGTTATTTAAATGTTTCGTATTGACTGACCTTCATGTCTTACAGTAATGATGGACTGTCGTTTCTCTTTGCTTATTTGAGCTGTTCTTGCCATAATATGGACTTGGTCTTTTACCAAATAGGGCTATCTTCTGTATACCCCGCTACCTTGTCACAACACAACTGATTGGCTCAAACGCATTAAGAAGGAAAGAAATTCCACAAATTAACTTTTAAGAAGGCACACCTGATAATTGAAATGCATCCCAGGTGACTACCTCATGAAGCTGGTTGAGAGAATGCCAAGAGTGTGCAAAGCTGTCATCAAGGCAAAGGGTGGCTACTTTGAAGAATCTCAAATATATAAAATATATTTTGATTTGTTTAACACTTTTTTGGTTACTACATGATTCCATGTGTTATTTCATAGTTTTGATGTCTTCACTATTATTCTACAATGTAGAAAATAGTAAAAATAAAGAAAATCCCTTGAATGAGTAGGTGTTCTAAAACTTTTGACCGGTAGTGTAGTCATGATGACGCATGTGACCAAAGGCAGGTAGAGTAGGTCAGGTGAGTGGTGCCAGGTGAGTAAAGGTGAGTTCCAGGCAGGTGTATTGGTTACCTCTGTCATCAGCTTATTTTGTCTCTCTGCATGGCAGCAGCACATAACTTCTCTGGCTGGCTGTCAATGAGGAACCTCGTTTAATCAGTCTCTATCTCTATCCAAGTATCCATATGGTGAATGCTTTGTATACAGTTTTTATAACAATAAATTACATTACACAGCAATCAACATCATGTTTTCTCATGTGCGTGCATAAAAGAGGGCCATATCAGCTATTTGATGAAGTATTCTGAACCCATTAAAGACCTTAACAAGTTTGTATATTATTATACTTTTTTATTATAACATTTTGCTATTTTTTGTTCGTCATTGTGGGCGGTACTGTACTTTTCGTTCTTCACAAACACATTTTCTACACGGACGAATTACACAGACTGATAACGCTGGGGTTTCCATAGAAACATGCCAACCCACAGAAGAAAGCGGGAGAACTCAAGTTAGCGTTTAAACAAAGTGTTGAACGCAAACGGCAATACATCTATAGCTAAACAACTCTTTAGTCTAAGAGCGACATTAGTTAGTTGCATGCTGTCGAGGTACGTTAGCAAACCAGCTGCTAGATTAGCCATTCTAACGGTAATGTAACGTTAGCTAACGTCAGCTACAAGCTAACGTTACCTAGCTAGCAACGTCTGCTTGCTGCTGGCAGCTTTCATCTCTCGGAAATGTGTAACTATCTGTCTGTCTCTCTTTGTGTGTGTGTGTGTGAGAGAGAGATGTGTCATGTAACGTTAATGTGTTTTCATGTTGCAGTGGTGCATTGACCTCTAGACTTTGATGTGTATGTGTTCTCTAGCCATGCAGGCTAATGATGGAGCAGACCTGGACGCCCAGTTAGCCAGTAAGGAGAAAGAGTGGAAGGAGCTCCAGACCCTACGGGTTCAGCAGCAGGAGAAGTCCCTCCGTGATGCCCAGGAACATCTCTCTCTCCTCAGGCAACGCTTCCAGCAGCTCAGGGAGGACTTCCGCTTTAACCTGGCCGTGCTGGAGGAGAGAGACAGAGAGCTGGAGAGATATGACGCCATGGCTGCCCGCGCACAGGCCACAGAGACTGCCAGGTCAATCATTCAATCAAACGTATTTTATAAAGCCCGTTTTACATTGTGTGTGAGAGCGAGAGAGAGTAATGTATTATTTGTTATGTATCCCATGACTCCCTGGAATACATTGACTATTGTCACTGAGAGGACTATTCTAGCTTTAACATGTGACTTTCCTTATTGAAGGCAGGAGGAATTGAGTCAGTTACGCATCCAGATAGCCAAGCTGCAGGAGGAGAGGGAGAGCGAGGCAAGGGAGGTGAGACGCAGCCAGCAGAGAGCTGCCGAACACAGGCTGCAGCTGGAGAGGCTCCAGAGGTGAGTGGGGTGGGGTTAAGGGCAGTGGAGTGCGGTGCAGGTGGGATGGTTGCCCTAATTCAGTGCAATTTTATTCAAATTCAAAATACTCACACTAACAAAGCTCTTGGGGGGGGGGGGGCTTCTTTTCCCTCCTCACTGTTTCCCAGTAATTGTCACTGACTGACTGTAGTTAGAGGACAGTCTAATGAACATGCTGAGAGAAGAATGCCGGCCTCTGGTCTCAAACAAAGATGTCTGTTAAGGCTGATGATTACCCTAGATTGTTGTACTCATTACATGATGCCCCAGCCCCACATTTAACCCCAATGTGACTCACCAGGCCCATCTGTATGGGTTATATTTAGACAGGAGGACCCAGTAGGGAACTCGCATGCGGATTTACAGTGCCTTCAGAAAGTATTCATACCCCTTGACTTATTCCACATTTTGTTGTGTTACAGCCTGAATTCAAATTGGATTAAAGTGATGTTTTTCTCACCCATCTAGACATAATACCCCATAATGACAAAGTGAAACATGTTTTTAGAAAAATATCTAATTTACATAAGTATTCACAACCCTGAGTCAATACATGTTAGAATCACCTTTGGGAGTGATTACAGCTGTAAGTCTATAAGGGTCCTGTGGTCCTCTGTAGCTCAGCTGGTAGAGCACGGCGCTTGTAACGCCAAGGTAGTGGGTTCGATCCCCGGGACCACCCATACACAAAAATGTATGCACGCATGACTGTAAGTCGCTTTGGATAAAAGCGTCTGCTAAATGGCTTATTGTTATTATATTATTATTATTATTATAAGAGCTTTGCACATCTGGATTGTACAATATTTGCACATTATTCTTTAAGCTCTGTCAAGTTGGTTGTTGATCATTGCTAGACAGCCATTTTCAAGTCTTGACATAGATTTTCAAGCAGATTTAAGTCAAAACTGTAACTAGGTCACTAAGGAACATTCAATGTCGTCTTGGTATATTTGGCCATGTGTTTTAGATTATTGTTGTGCTGAAAGGTGAATTTGTCTCCCAGTCTCTGTTGGAATGCCGAGTGGACCAGGTTTTCCTCTAGGATTTTGCCTGTGCTTGGCTCTATTCAGTTTCTTTTTATCATAAAAAAACTCCCTATTCCTTGCCGATGACAAGCATACCAATAACATGATGCATCCACCACCATTCTTGAAAATATGAAGAGTGGAACTCAGTGATGTGTTGTATTTTCCCCAAACATAACACTTTGTATTCAGAACAAAAAGTTCAATTTTTTGCAAAGTTTTACTTTAGTGCCTTATTGCAAACAGGATGGATGTTTTGGAATATTTATACATGACATCCAATTGGTAGTTACAGTCTTGTCCCATCGCTGCAACTCCCGTACGGACTCAGGAGAGGCGAAGGTCGAGAGCCATGCGTCCTCCGAAACACGACCCCGCCAAGCTGCACTGCTTCTTGACACACTGCTCAAAAGCCAGCCGCACCAATGTGTCGGAGGAAACGCGTACAACTGGCGACCGAAGTCAGCGTGCATGCGCCTGGCCCACCACAAGGAGTCGCTAGAGGGCGATGGGACAAGGACATCCTGGCCGGCCAAACCCTCCCCTAACCCAGTCGACGCTGGGCCAATTGTGCGCCGCCTCATGGGTCTCCCGGTCGGCTGCGACACAGCCTGGGATCGAACCCTGGTCTGTAGTGACGCCATAGACCACTGCGCCACTCGGGAGGCTGGAATATTTTGTATTCTGTACAGGCTTCCTTCTTTTCACTCTGTCAATTACGATAGTAATATGGAGTATCTACAATGCTGTTGCTCCATCCTCAGTTTTCTCCTATTACAGCCATTAAACTCTGTAACTGTTTTAAAGTCACCATTGGCCTCATAGTGAAATCCCTGAGCGGTTTCCTTCTTCTCTGGCAACTGAGTTAGGAAGGACGCCTGTATCTTTGTAGTGACTGGGTGTATTGATACACCATCCAAAGTGTAATTAAAAACTTCAACATGCTCAAAGGGACATTCAATGTCTGCTTTTTTTTCTTCTTTAATCTGCCAATAGAGGCATTGGAAAATCTCCCTGGTCTTTGTGGTTGAATCTGTGTTTGATATTCACTGTTCAACTGAGGGACCTTACAGATAATTGTATGTGTGGGGTACAGAGATGAGGTAGTCATTCGAAAAAATCATGTTAAACACTATTATTGCACACAGAGTGAGTCCATGCAACTTATTATGTGACTTGTTAAGTACATTTTTAGCCTGAACTTATTTAGCGACTTACAAATTGGTGCATTCAACTTATGATCGCCAGTGGGACAACAACTTTTTTTTACATTTATGTTTATGGGGGTGGGGGAGGGGTGGGTAGAATGATTACTTTTATACTATTCCAGGTATTCCTTAAAGAGGGTTTCAAGTGTCTCCGGAAGGTGGTCAGTGACTCCACTGTCCTGGCGTCGTGGGGGAGCTTGTTCCTCCATTGGGGTGCCAGAGCAGCGAATAGCTTTGACTGGGCTGAGCGGGAACTGTGCTTCTATAGAGGTAGGGGGGCTAGCAGGCCAGAGGTGGATGAACGTAGTGCCCTCGTTTGGGTGTAGGGTCTGATCAGAGCCTGAAGGTAAGGAGGTGCCGTTCCCCTCACAGCTCCGAAGGCAAGCACCATGGTCTTGTAGTAGATGCGAGCCTCAACTGGAAGCCAGTGGAGTGTGCGGAGGAGCGGGGTGACATGAGAGAACTTGGGAAGGTTGAACACCAGACGGGCTGCAGCGTTCTGGATAAGTTGTAGGGGTTTAATGGCACAGGCAGGGAGCCCAGCCAACAGCGAGTTGCAGTAATCCAGACGGGAGATGACAAGTGCCTGGATTAAGACCTGTGCCACTTTCTGTGTAAGGTAGGGTCGTACTCTGCGAATGTTGTAGAGCATGAACCTGCAGGATCGGGTCACCGCTTTGATGTTAGCAGAGAACGACAGGGTGTTGTCCAGGGTCACGCCAAGGTTCTTTGCACTCTGGGAGGAGGACAAAGGGGTTGAATACTTATGGACTCAAGACATTTCAGCTTTTCATTTGTAATTAAAAACATAATTCCACTTTGACATTTTGGGGTGTACAGTAGCTAACTGTACCCCTACATAACATGTATCTACAACAGCTAACTGTACCCCTACATAACATGTATCTACAGTAGCTGCTGTAACCCTACATAACATGTATCTACAACAGCTAACTGTACCCCTACATAACATGTATCTACAACAGCTAACTGTATCCCTACATAACATGTATCTACAGCAGCTAACTGTACCCCTACATAACATGTATCTACAGCAGCTAACTGTACCCCTACATAACATGTATCTACAGCAGCTAACTGTACCCCTACATAACATGTATCTACAGCAGCTAACTGTACCCCTACATAACATGTATCTACAACAGCTAACTGTACCCCTACATAACATGTATCTACAGCAGCTAACTGTACCCCTACATAACATGTCTACAACAGCTAACTGTACCCCTACATAACATGTATCTACAACAGCTAACTGTACCCCTACATAACATGTATCTACAACAGCTAACTGTACCCCTACATAACATGTATCTACAACAGCTAACTGTACCCCTACATAACATGTGTCTACAGTAGCTGCTGTAATCAATTTTAAATTCAGGCTGTAACAAAACAAAATGTGGAAAAAGTAAATGGGTGTGAATGCTTTCTGAAGGCACTGTATATGGCCTTTAGGGCAAGGTTTATACTGTAGGCTGTATGTTAGTCTAATTATTATTAAGCTTTCACTATTGTTTCACTACAGTATGTGGCTCTGCTGTATACTCTGTTCCAGTTAAGCTCAGTTGGTAAAGCATGGCACTTGCAACTCCAGGGTTGTGTGTTCGATTCCCACAGGGGACCAGTACGAAATAAGTATTAGAATGTATGCAATCACTACTCTTAAGTCGCTCTGGATAAGAGCGTCTGCTGAATGACTAAACACTTAGCCTGAAATATGTTAAAGCCCGCTCCATGGTTCCTCCGTGTTCTCAACTTTGAGAGGTAATCTAGTCTCATGGTGATTTCAGTGACTGGTGTCTGTTTATTTTCTGATGCCATGATGGCTTTTGCATCCGGTGTGTGTGTGTATTTGACAATGTCATGATGGCTTCAGGATCTGGTGTGTGACTGTGTGTGTGTCATCTTTCTGTGACTCAGCGGTCAGGCTGGTGACCTTCAGAAGCAGAGAGAGGAGTATGAAGGGATGAGACGTGATCTCCAACGCAGGGTCCAGGAGGTGGACGGAGAGCTGGCTCTACAGAAGCAGGTACACACCCACTTGGCAAGGGAAGTGGGAGGGTGCAGTGGTAGGCCGCTCTCTAATTTTAATAGAAGAGTCACCTTTCCCTGTGGAAACCACATGCAGACAAGACATTTAAACCAGATCAGCCAGAGGGGAGATATCTTTACAATTACAGTCTAGTCATAAAAGCAGTTAATCTACCCTAATTAAAATAGTAAATTACTACCGGCCCTTAGTAAACTTTTGGGAAAAATGGTGTTTGACCAGATACAGTGTTATTTTACTGTAAACAGATTAACAACAGACTTTCAGCATGCTTATAGGGAAGGGCACTCAACATGTACGGCAATGACACAAATGACTGATGATTGGCTGAAAATGATAATAATAATAAGATTGTGTATTTGTATTTATTACGGATCCGCATTAGTGGCTGCCAAGGCAGTGTTAGCATGTGTTTGTGAATGCTGTGTGTGGGAGCTGTATTGCTAGACTTCAGCGCAGCTTTTGATATTAATGATCATAATCTGTTGCTGAAAAAACATGTGTTATGGCTTTGCATCCTCTGCCATATTGTGGATTGAGAGCTACCTATCTAATAGAACACAGTCAGTGTTTTCTTTAATGGAACCTTCTCTAACATAAACCAGGTAGAGTGTGGTGTTCCACAAGACAGCTGACTCGGCCCTCTACTGTTCTACATTTTTTACTATTCAAATCAAATCAAATCAAATTTTATTGGTCACATGCGCCGAATACAACAGGTGCAGACATTACAGTGAAATGCTTACTTACAGCCCTTAACCAACAGTGCATTTATTTTAAACAAAAAAAGTTAAAATAAAACAACAACAAAAAAAGTGTTGAGAAAAAAAAGAGCAGAAGTAAAATAAAGTGACAGTAGGGAGGCTATATATACAGGGGGGTACCGTTGCAGAGTCAATGTGCGGGGGCACCGGGTAGTTGAGGTAGTTGAGGTAATATGTACATGTGGGTAGAGTTAAAGTGACTATGCATAAATACTTAACAGAGTAGCAGCAGCGTAAAAGGAGGGGGTGGGGGGGCAGTGCAAATAGTCTGGGTAGCCATGATTAGCTGTTCAGGAGTCTTATGGCTTGGGGGTAGAAGCTGTTGAGAAGTCTTTTGGACCTAGACTTGGCACTCCGGTACCGCTTGCCGTGCGGTAGCAGAGAGAACAGTCTATGACTAGGGTGGCTGGAGTCTTTGACAATTTTGAGGGCCTTCCTCTGACACCGCCTGGTATAGAGGTAATAATAATAATAATAATAATAATAATATGCCATTTAGCAGACGCTTTTATCCAAAGCGACTTACAGTCATGTGCGCATACATTTTTACATATGGGTGGTCCCGGGGATCGAACCCACTACCCTGGCGTTACAAGCGCCGTGCTCTACCATGCTGAGCTACAGAGGACCACAGGATGGCAGGAAGCCAGAGGTCCTGGATGGCAGGACGCTTTGCCCCAGTGATGTACTGGGCCGTACGCACTACCCTCTGTAGTGCCTTGCGGTCGGAGGCCAAGCAGTTGCCATACCAGGCGGTGATGCAACCAGTCAGGATGCTCTCGATGGTGCAGCTGTAGAATTTTTTGAGGATCTGAGGACCCATGCCAAATCTTTTTAGTCTCCTGAGGGGGAATAGGCTTTGTCGTGCCCTCTTCACGACTGTCTTGGTGTGTTTGGACCATGATAGTTCATTGGTGATGTGGACACCAAGGAACTTGAAGCTCTCAACCTGTTCCACTACAGCCCCGTCGATGAGAATGGGGCGTGCTCAGTCCTCTTTTTTTTCCTGTAGTCCACAATCATCTCCTTTGTCTTGGTCACGTTGAGGGAGAGGTTGTTATCCTGGCACCACACGGCCAGATCTCTGACCTCCTCCCTATAGGCTGTCTCATCGTTGTCGGTGATCAGGCCTACCACTGTTGTGTCGTCGGCAAACTTAATGATGGTGTTGGAGTCGTGCCTGGCCATGCAGTCATGGGTGAACAGAGAGTACAGGAGGGGACTGAGCACGCACCCCTGAGGGGCCCCCGTGTTGAGGATCAGTGTGGCAGATGTGTTGTTACCTACCCTTACCACCTGGGGGGCGGCCCGTCAGGAAGTCCAGGATCCAGTTGCAGAGGGAGGTGTTTAGTCCCAGGATCCTTAGCTTAGTGATGAGCTTAGAGGGCACTATGGTGTTGAATGCTGAGCTGTAGTCAATGAATAGCATTCTCACGTAGGTGTTCCTCTTGTCCAGGTGGGAAAGGGCAGTGTGGAGTGCAATAGAGATTGCATCATCTGTGGATCTGTTGGGGCGTTATGCAAATTGGAGTGGGTCTAGGGTTTCTGGGATAATGCTGTTGATGTGAGCCATGACCAGCCTTTCAAAGCACTTCATGGCTACAGACGTCAGTGCTACGGGTCGGTAGTCATTTAGGCAGGTTATCTTAGAGTCCTTGGGCACGGGGACTATGGTGGTCTGCTTGAAACATGTTGGTATTACAGACTCAGTCAGGGACATGTTGAAAATGTCAGTGAAGACACTTGCCAGTTGGTCAGCACATGCTCGGAGTACACGTCCTGGTAATCCGTCTGGCCCTGCGGCCTTGTGAATGTTGACCTGCTTAAAAGTCTTACTCACATCGGCTACGGAGAGCGTGATCACATAGTCATCCGGAACAGCTGGTGCTCTCATACATGCTTCAGTGTTGCTTGCCTCGAAGCGAGCATAGGAGTGGTTTAGCTCGTCTGGTAGGTTTGTGTCACTGGGTAGCTCGCGGCTGTGCTTCCCTTTGTAGTCTGTAATAGTTTTCAAGCCCTGCCACATCCGACGAGCGTCAGAGCCAGTGTAGTACGATTCAATCTTAGACCTGTATTGACTCTTTGCCTGTTTGATGGTTCGTCGGAGGTCATAGCGCGATTTCTTATAACCGTCCGGGTTAGAGTCCCGTTCCTTGAAAGCGGCAGCTCTACCCTTTAGCTCACCCTTAACCTATTGACCTACTAGCATTGAATAAAGCCTGTGTGTGTCTATGTATGCAGATGACTCAACATTATACTCGTCAGCTACCACAGGAAGTGAAATCACTGCAACCCTTAACAAAAGGCTGTAGTCAGTTTTAGAATGGGTTGCTAGTAACAAGCTAGAACTAAATATATAAAAAAGCATTGTATTTGGGACAAATCATTAGTTAAACCCTAAACCTCATCTAAATATAGTAATGAATAATGTGGCGATTGACCAAGTTGACGAAACGAAACTGCTTGGTGTAACCCTAGATTGTAAGCTGACGTGGCCAAATGCTGCAAAGAAGGACATAGGCAAATTACAGTTGGCTCAGAACAGAGCAACGTCAGAGCAATGTACAAGGAGGGCTAATTTCAACAACATGCATAAGTAGAGGAGCGATTGACTGCATCACTACTGGTCTTTGTGATAGGTATTGACATGTTAAAAGTACCGAACTGTCTGCTCAATCAGTTAACACACAGCTCAGACAGTCATACATACCCCACAAGACATGCCTCCAGAGGTCTCTTCACAGTCCCTAAGTCCAGAACAGAGGCTAGGAAACGCACAGTACTATATAGAGCCATGACTACATGGAACTCTTCCACCTCAGATAACTCAAGCTAGCAGTAAAAAAAAAAAAAAGATAAACGACACCTCACAGAACAACGTGGACTGTGAAGAGACACACACACATTTATTATTATGTAATAATGGAGCAATGTAACTTTGTGTAATGCACAATGTTTTGTTTGATGTAATGTTTTATCTCTGTTTGGACCCCAGGAAGAGTATCTGCTGCCTTGGCATCTAATGGGGATCCTTATAAAATACTATACCAACTGCCTGCCAAACCTCTGTGTGTGTTTTTGAGAGTACTTGTGTGAGTGTGGTATTTCAGTCTAAACTCTGTGGCAAGCAGGGTGTTTTGTTGCTGGCTGTTGTCCAGGCTCTTTGCTGTGTCACTCGATCTCTAGAGAGAATACCCCCCTTTGAGCAGCACTGTGTGTGTGTGTGTGTGTTAGTCTGACTGTGTGTGTGTGCGAATTTGTGTGTTTGTGTGTGATTACCCCCACCCACATCTGTGAGGTAAGGAGAGAAGGTGCTAACACCTGCTGTGATGAATGAGGCTGGCTTGTCTGCTAGTTTTGTCTCTGTCTATGGCGTCTGGAATAGGTCAGCTGGAAATATACCTTTCAGCGATGTCTGTCTGGGATGTTTGGAAGCTTCATCAGGAATTCTCATCCTCTCTATCCCTCACATGTTCAGGAGATGATGACAGACTTTGATAATGAGATGAGGCAGAGAGAGCATGAGTTCAACCTGAGGATGGATGAGATGAGAGCCGTGGTCCTGTCTCACGAACTCAGGGTAAGGAGCAGGTGTGTGTGTGTGTGTTTACCTACTCCCAGGTAAAATTGCTGAGTAAGATAGGATGATACGTGCTGATACTTGGTGTGTGTGTGTGTGTGCTTCTCTCCAGGTGAAGCTGCTCTCTAAGGAAACAGAGGTCCACTCCCAGGCCCAGGCTCAGGCTGTGGAGGCCCTGAAGGCCTCAGAGGATCTCTGTCAGCACACACACACACAGCTACAGCACAGGCACTGGGAGATAAAGGACATCACTGCCGTCAAGGACGCAAGGTGTGTGTGTCCTACCACGTTGACTTAGAATTATTCATGCCAACCTTATTTCCCATGTGTTAGATAAAATGTGATTGTCATTTCTCAGGATAAAGGAGCTAGTGGACAAATTAAAAGCTCTACAGACCAAGAGGAAGAGAGAGGAGGAAGTCTACAATAAGAAGTGAGTCCTACTATACAAATGCAACATAGGACCGCAAAGACAAACGACCAGCATATCAGCAGTAGTCCTAGACTAATGGTAGTCTAATGGTGAGTCTTTTAATGTTCACATCTGTAGGCATGAGCAGTTGGACCGGGGAGTGCGTGAGAGAGAGGCTCAGTTGGATGCGTTAAGGGACGCTCACAGAGAACAGCTACGACAGGCAGAGACACATACCGGTCAACTACAGGCAAAACTGGACGCCATGGTAACACACACACACAGGACCCAGAGAGACAACGAGGACACACTGCGAGAGAGAGATCAACAGATAGACAGGTGAAACACTGTGTGTGTGTGTGTGTGTGTGTGTGTGTGTGTGTGTGTGTGTGTTTTGTTTGTGCGTGCACATTCTGCATTAACTGTGTCTGTGTTTTGTGAGTGTATGTACTTTATTTAAGTATGTGTCTCTGGTCCAAAGCCCTGGATGATCAGTGTTTGAACATGCTCAGTGAGTGATAGGGAGTGAGTGAGACAGTATGTGGGCGTACATTACTCTGAAGGTGTCTGGCAGGAAGCAGTGATTATGTAACAATGTGTGAAAGGAAAGAGCCTCCGAGGCGCTCTCTTAAGGGGATGAAACACACACAGAACATTTAGCAATCATATCACATCATCACACTTTGTTCATAAATGTCTCTACAGTGAAAATATACAGGTGTAGGATCTTAATTTGATCACGCTGTTGCAGGATAACTTTCCTGCAATGCAGGAAATTCTAAACTTGTAGTGTATTTCAGGTTTAAAAAGGCTTCTGACGTATGTAATTTCCACTTTGAAATCAACCCCTACAAAAATGTACATTAATTATAATCCACATAATAATTAACCTTTCCTGTTGCTGCAGGATTATTTCCCTGCTGTAGCAAACTAGCTCAAATTAAGATCCAAATGTGTACAGGGGGAAAACACAGGTACCATTTTGTAACACAGATTCAGGGCTCACCTCCAGGATGTTAAAGGTACTCTTAATAAAAGGAGGTGAACATTTTAGTGTTGTTTCGGTACAACAACTTCAACCTGTGTGTTATTGTGTTGTGAAGGCTTTGTATGGAGCTGGAGACGACTCGTAGTGGCTGGGACACGTACATCACTCAGGTCTCTAAGGAGACTGTTTTTAAGGACACAGAGCTGCTGGCCCTGCAGGAGAGAGAAAGCAAATTACGGACCGAACTTGATCGGAGCAGGGGGGAGACGGAAAGGTTGGTGTGTGTGTGTGTCTTTTTTGCAGGTAAAAGGGTTATTTGGATGTGTGTGTATGTCTCAGGTGTTAACACTGTGTGTGTGTGTGTGTATACGTGTGTGTGCGAGCATGCTTGCTTGTGTGCGTGCGTGTGTATCCCAGGTACAAGCAGCAGCTGTTTGTGGGTGTGGAGCGAGAGAAGGCTCTGGAGCAGAGGAGAATCCAGGTGGAGCTGGAGTGGCAGAGACGCTGCGAAGACAACAAGGCTGAACACTACCTGCACAGTGAAGAGTTAATACAGGGCCTGACACAGGCCAGAGACCAGGTGAGACTCTCCATTCCTCATACAGGTGTACTCATATACAGGTATGTAATACAAGTGAACCCATATACCAGTACAAGTTGAGGTGGAAATATATGGTCAGGATCGGTAGAGGCCTCTCCTCATCATCAGTTCATTGTGATTCTGTACTTCCTGTTGCCCTCAGGCTAGTGCAGAGCTGAGAGAGAAGGAGAGAGAACTACAGGACATGGTGGTACTACTGCACACGGTTACCATGGAGAGAGACCAGGCCCTGGGTCAGCCAATCAGAGAACAGGTGAAAGACCAACTAAAACACAGGGGAGGGATGTCGTCCAATTATGTTGGAGCTTTAACTACTTGCCACAGAGTTAAAGGTGAGAGTGATGGGTTTGGGTGTGAGAGATGGATTTTTGGGGGGCCAGGGCATGACCGATACGGTATCCCCTCACCCCTGTCTCCAGGCTGGCCGTTAATCTTGAGCATTTAAAGGTCTTTAAATAGTGCAGCCTTCTGACAGAACGGCTGCACTCTCTCTCTCACACATTCTGACTGACCTTATACCACAACAACAGATTACAGCCACCCTAACTCTTTCACATTCTGACCGAGCTAACAGACAACAGCCAAATCACTGACCATAAGGGCAGTGTGGCAGACTGTGCAGGAAGTGGGGGAGTGATAGACTACGGGAGACAGACACAGAGAAATAGAGGCAGAGAAAATAAGCTGTTACCAGGCCAGGAGTGGTAGTCTTTAAACGGCCCTCGGCTCCTGTTAACACCACCTCTATTACTAAAGCATGTGGCTGTTGACACTGGACTCTATCCATTAGATTAATTGCCAAAGTTATACGATTTATCTGGTTTATACCCTCCTCTTCCTCCTCCTGACTCCTGGCCTGGTGTTACTGAGCTTCTTGGTCTGAACTTAATGATACCGGACCCTCTTAACCCTTATCTTGTCCTACTCTTCCTCTTCTTCAAAGGGGCCCTTTTTCAAGGTGTACTCCAGAAATAGTACCTTGCTTTTGACCTCAGAAAACATAGTTTCACTGATTTCTTTCATTCATTATTTTCTGTATTCTATCAGTCAATACTTTTACTGTTCTCCATTCAATAGTTTATTATTCCTTTATTTAAAGGTTCTACTGTTCTGTTTTCATTTACATTTTAGTCATTTAGCAGACGCTCTTATCCAGAGCGACTTACAGTTAGTGAGTGCATACATTTTCATACTGGCCCCCCGTGGGAATCGAACCCACAACCCCATTCTTCATTGGAGTTACTTGGCTTTCTTCAATGCCCAGATTCCTCTCTTATCTAAAGCGACTTCTCCCATTCCATCAAATGAACTCTTGCTCTCAACAACACTCACGCACGCGCACACACACACACACACACACACACACACACACACACACATACTTGGGTGTTACCCTTATGATGCCCCTCCATTCCTAGAGGGGGGCTCTGGTCCCGACCACAGACCTTTTTAGGAGGTGCCCTTTCCTTGAACAGCCCAAGTGGTCTGATACCCTTTCATATTGACTGTCTGCCTGACCAACATACCTGTCTTTGTTGGCTCTATAGCACTTACCCTGCACCCTGTGCAAGGCTTTAATGCCTAAACGTGTTGGGTTTGAGCTTGAACTTTCATTTAGTTCCCAAGAGTGGCTATCCTTTGTCAGCTTATGGGACCTAGATATGAGGGACAAATGCCTTTTCAAAGGGCCTTTCACAAACTTCATTGAGTTTGCAGACAGTTACAGTGTAAGTACACATCAGTGGAGTCAGGTGGGAGGAGCGATAGGAGGACGGGCTCATTGTAATTGCTGGAATGGAATCAATTGAATGGTACCAAACACATGCAAACAACGTGTTTGACTCTGTTCCATTGATTTCATTCCAGCCATTGAGCCCACAGAGGAATGTTGCTGAGTTTATGAAGCTAACCGCTACCGTGAGCCACGCTACTACACTATATAAATCTGACATCCATACGCCCTGTAAATGACATCATCGTGACCATGTCATCCTCACATACCAGCCTTCAAGGATCTCATACGTCTATCAACTTAATGGTGAGGGAAAAGAGACCCATCTAATGTACAGTAGTGTCGGCAGATACATGAATATAGGGGGAGACTGTGACAAAGTTGACTTTTTGTCAAACTGATCGTTTGTTGTTTGTTGAAAATGTGTGGCTGTAGTAGTCAATCTAATTTCAGGCCTCCTTGACTAAATCAAATTTTCTAATTTTATCACGGAAGACTAATTTAAACTCAACTTCTGTGCATGAAATGATACTGTCATCTCTGCATTTTAGGCAGGTTGACGTTTATTGGGATGAATCTTGCCCTGGAGGCAGAGCTGAGCGATTTCCACTAGCTGGGCCAGATGCAAAGTCAAATTTGGATATATATCATACACATTTATTTAAGGTTAGGGTTAGGCATAAGTTTAGCAGTGTGGTTAGGGTTAGGTTTAAAATCAGATTGTATGACTTTGTGGCTGTGCCAGCGAGTGACTACCCTGCAGAGCTGCCTCCAATATATGAGTCATCCCAATAAATGCCAACCTGCGCATTTTAGTACTGACAGAATGTCACTACGTAAGTCTTTGGTACCCATATAGCCTGAAGACTGTGCCGAATGCTTGTTGTGTGTTTCTGCAGAGATTTGGAGGGAGCCAGAGTTGGTAGAAGTTGTCTCTAACGACAGATCTAGGATCAGTCTATCCTATCCCTAACTCATATTCTATCCTAGCCTTAACCATCAAGATTATGGAACAGTATCTGACTCTGGATCAATAGTTAGAGCCTATTCCTACTGACTGTGTATACGGAGGGTCTGAAATGGGACACCCTATTGGCCCAGGGCCAAAGGTCCGGTGTTTATGGCTTCCTGAAAAGGTTGCTACCCCCTTTTGAATTGTTAATAAGCAGAATCTGAGTATTGGTTTTCACTCGGTCGTACCGGTCGTGTCATCTGTCAAAGTGGTGTACTTTATATTGGTGTTTTATTAAGGGAACTTTCCCTTTTAGAAGGAATACTTAGAACCATCAACCATAATATACAATACAGTAGGCCAGGGTTAGTCTCATAATTCATTTTAACTGGAAGGTATTGGTTATATATCTTTTTCAAAAACACCCTTTTGCATGGTCACAGGTTTTGAGTTAATAGTGTGTGCATTCAAGTATGTTTTCAAGATTATAAGACTGATATACATTAAAATGTTTGCCCGCCATCACCCATCAACTACAATCAGAACCTTACCTCCATCTAGTGGTCATTGGTTGAAACTGCTCACAGCCAGATATTAATGTGTATGCATGCGTGTTTATTTCTTTGTGTGCGTGTGTATGTGCGTATATGAGTGTTTGTGTGCACATGTGTATGTGCGTGCGTGCGTGCATGCTTTCATGCCTCTGTGTGTGTGCGTGTATTTATTTCTCTCTGTCTATCTACACTGCAGGGCAACAGACCTGGTGGTGGTGTCTCTGTAGGGGAGCTGCCGTCTGAGGAGATCCATCGGCTGCAGCAGAAGAACAGCAGTCTGAGGGCTGTCATAGCCCAGATGAGGAGGGACATGGAGGATCTCAGCCAGCCTTCTCATCCTCCAGGACCCCCTGACACCTCAACCCAGATCCCTAAAGGACCTCTACCCCAGCCTCCAGCACAGAGCTCAGCCAAGCCAACTGACAGCGCTGCACAGCCAAGCCTGGCAGGTATAAACACTATTTACTCACAACCCCTAGAAGCCCCAGACAGTCCTGGATCCACCCACACCTCAACCCCAACCTGTTGACAGCTCCCTAAAGCACCAGGCCAACAAGTGTCATCACCAGCATGTCTCACTGCTTACTCTGTGTTCGCTCACACCGACACCCCTCCCCACCTGCACCACAAACAAATCTACCATGCGTGCATCCCTAACCCCATACATCCCTAGCCCCCCATCCATTCACCTCCCACCACAAGTAACACCTGCACCCTACCAGAGCCTTAAAAAGCACCCTATCACCATCACTACCCCCCATCATCCTGCTGGCCCCCAACTATCTCAAAGCCCAGGCCAACAGGTGTAGACACTAACCCGTCACACAGCCCAGTGCAGACCTGTAAGGAGTGTATTAATGTCTACATAAAGTGTAATATGAGTTTTTATGTTTACAGCTAGCTAGTAATGGACTGGCTGTGGAGGCATAAACCTCAACCTTTAGGAAATAGAGAAGGGTAGTAATATAACCGTGACTCAGTCACACACGCCTGAGTAACCTGTGTGTGTGTGTTTATCAGTGGTAGGTACCCCAGAGTACACCCAGGCTCTAGAAGAGGAGGTAGCAGAACTGAAGGCCAGGTGTAGGCACTTAGAGGACAAGCTAGAGGGCTCCACCAGACCCCTCAACACCGCCACGGTTACCCCGGCAACCACACTCGTCCCCATCGCCCCCGACAACGCATACCTCCAGAACCACATCCGCTCCCTCAACGAGACCATCGGTAGGAGGACATTTCAATAATATACAATATAATGGTACTAGGACAGAGATAATGGTATCGCTTGTCACATTTGATAAAGTTCTGACCAGAGATCTGAGAATGGTGGTTACTTGTGTTTCAGTGTACTGCTACGCTGAGAATTAAAATGAGCAAAATAAGTTTTATTTCCATTCAACAATGATGATAGGAATTTGTCTTGGTGTTGTAAATATAAAAAGCGACAACAACATAAAACTCATAGCCATTGTCTATGTAATGTTTACTGCAGGTGGCCTGCGAGTGGAGAAGGTGGCCAACACTGCAGCTCTGAGGAAACAGGAGGTTAGGGTGGCTCACTTGGAGGCTGCCCTGGCCTCGCTCACACAACAGGTACTGACTCTCTCCTTCCCAAATCCAGCCCTTCTGTAATTTAAATTTTAGGCACTGTTGTATTCAGGCAACAAATTATGGATTTCAAAACAGTATTAGTAGTCATTGTCCACCCGCAAGCCTCCTCTTTCTTTCTCTCTCTCTCTCTCTCTCTCTCTCTCTCCACACACAGTGCCATGCCAAACAGATGGAGGGGGAGGAGCTGCGTCTGGAGCTGGCCAATCAGAAGAGGAGCTGGTCGTCTGAGGAGACAGGACTACGTCAGCGTTTGGTTGCCGTGGAGATGGAGCTGGAGGAAGTGAGGCGGGAGAAAGAGGAGTACCAGAAAGGAAGCATCCTCAACAACCTAGAAACTGTTGCCCTGGGCAACCAGGTAAGGCAGAGTGACAGCTTGCCTTAAACCTAAGACAATGCATGTAAATGGCAACAAAATGTTTTTGTTGTTTTAGTTCAACTTTACTGGAATCCTCTGTCAGATAGCCCACAAAACACTTTCTTAACAATGACATTTGAGGTCAGGGTATTGTCAGCTTATAATAACTGACTTTACACTGCCATTACACAAACTGTTGTTGTGACCAGGTGTCTGCACTGAAGATGGACATCGCCAGCAGAAGGGATCCCATCGTCTGTGAAGAGGTAAACCATAGCAGAATGAATGACAAGACATATAGCAGTGGTTCCCAAACTAGGGGTCGCGACCCCATGTGGGGTTGCCTGATATGAAAATGTGGTCGCGGGAGAATTTTCCAAATTCCTGAAGAAAAAATATACATATATAACTAAATGTATTATAATATTATCTTTGTATCTCAAATCCTTAAAAATCTAAATGAAAATTATTCAAATCTAAAAGTTAAAATTCAACCAGAGAGAGCCCTTAGATCATGGGAAAAGGACTCACTTGACTGTTGCACTTGAATCATTCCCACAGTGAATGGCACACACTATTGCAGAGACTTTGATATTACCGGCCGCAATTCATATGGTGAAAACAATGTGTGGGTGGCAGAGGCACAGAAACTCACATCAATACCTTTGTCAGATAACACTGTTAAACAAATAATTTATGCTATTGCTCGCAATCATAAGGAAACTGACTGAACGACTCAAACTCCCCAGTTTATGCTCTCCAAATTAGCTGTGAGGGCCGAGATACCCATGTATTGGCTTTTGATCACTATACAGTACCAGTCAAAAGTTTGGACACACCTACTACATGATTCCATATGTGTTATTTAATAGTTTTGATGTCTTCACTATTATTCTACAATGTAAAAATAAAGAAAAATCCTTGAATGAGTAGGTGTGTCCAAACTTTTGACTGGTAGTGTACATGTCGGGGGATGCTATTCCCAAGGACATATTGTTTTTTTCTCACGATTCCCGAGCATGAAAGGGCACGGGGGATGTTCAGTGTGCTGCGTGGCTATATTGACGAAAAACAGATTCCATAGGATCGAATGGTGGGCTTTTGCACAGATGGGGCTCCATCAATGGCGGGATGGCGGGCAGGCCTCTGCACTCTAGTTATGAATGTGTCTCACTCTGCCATATGGACGCATTGTATGATGCTCCCTTCCCTCGGCTGTGCATTTTCCTAACAGAAAACAGCATCAGTAAGAGTCCCACACGAGTGATGACTGCTTACCTCCAATGCTTGGAAGAGCACTTTGGGACCTACTTCCCAATCCGTTTGACTGTGATCCTGGCTCAGTTGACATGCCGGTAAGTGAAATCAAATGCATTCACGGGTCACTACAGAGGAGTTTTGGTTCCTAACTCAAAGGGAATAATACCCTGCCGTCTGCCTCTGTGCATTAATGCCGCGTTCAAAACAACTGGGAACTCGGAGCTGGGAACTAGTAAATATCCGACTTCCGACTTCAGTGCGTTCAAGACAACTGGAAACTCTGAATAAAACGAGCTCCGACTGGGAAAAATAGTTTTGAACGGTCATCCAACTCGGCATTCCAACTTCGTAACTTGGGCCTCTTTCTAGAGCTCTGACTTGACAACCTAAAGATCACTGACGTCATGATCAGACCTCTTATTTTTCAGAGTTCCCAGTTGTCTTGAAAGCACCATAAATCTCATGGTACCCTTCACCAGCTCATATCTGTGTGAAGCTGGATTCAGTGCTCTCGTCTGCATTAAAACCAAATATTGATCCAGGTTGGATGTGACAGCAGAGATGAGGTGTGCACTGTCGACCACGCCCCCTGACTTTGAGCATCTCTGACGTGACATGCATCAAGCGCACCCCTCTCATTAGTGGTGGTGAGATAAGATACATTATGTCAGACTAATTTGCAGTTGACTGTCATAGCTCCACATTTAAAATTATGTGATGGTGAGTTGAGAAAACAATCAGAAATACTGTTAATGTTTTTCAATTGACTGCCATAGCACCAAATAAAAAAGTAAACATTGGCTGTTAATTACATACATTTTTTCACATGGTTGGGGTCGTGAGAATTTTCAGATATCAAAATGGGGTCGTGGGCCAAAAACGTTTGGGAACCACTGACATAGATGATTATAAACACAGAGTGTTGGGTGGAGAGAGTGTCAGTGAGTCTATGTTCCATGGTTTTGCTGTGTCTGTTGTGTCCACTGTCCATATTAATTTTAGAAACAAGCAGCCCTATGTTGTCACCCAGAATCACATTTGTTTATTTTTCAAGCTATAGCACACAATATTTGACATAAAGCAGGTTTAAAAAGGACTAAATAGTTTAGTGTGCTTCGTGTTTTTCTTTTTGCCATGGAAAATCAGGTATTGTAGTATCGCGATAATGGTATCATGGCAACCCTAGTCCATATACACTTATCTTTCTCCCTATCCCTCCCTCCCTCCAGAGTGAGATGGTGAGGCAGCTCCAGGAGGAAAACCTGTGTTTGAGGCAACAGCGGCTGTCCCTGGGCCTGAGGCCTGGTGGGGCAGGCGGGTACGGGCCAGGGTGTGGGGGGGTACAGGGGGGTAAGCGCAATGCCCCTCTCAGTGCCCATCTCCTACAGTCCAAACTGAAGCAAGCAGTGCACTGTATCGCCCGTCTGACCAGAGACAAACAGCAGCTGATTGAGATGGGCAACAGGCTCCGGGCACAAGTGACCGACGCTGGATTGGAGGGTAGGACTGACGCACAGGAGGCTGCTGAGGGGAGGACAGCTCATAGTAATGGCCGGAATGGAATAAAACACATGGAAACCATGTTTGATGTATTTGATACCATTCCTCTAATTCCACTCCAGCCATTACCACGAGCCCGTCCTCCCCAATTAAGGTGCCACCAACCTCCTGTGGACTGACACTACTATACATACTGACAGCATTGTCATTCACTACTGCTTAACCATACCAGAGAATTAAAAGATACAACCCTTTAGTTTACTCCAATTAGGGTAGACTCCAATTAGGGTAGGGATGGTTAGGGTAGGGATGGTAGGGTAGGGATGGTAGGGTAGGGATGGTTAGGGTAGGGATGGTAGGGTAGGGATGGTTAGGGTAGGGGGGGGGAAAGTATAGAGAAAAAAATGATAAGGAGGATTAGAAATGATGCAAACAATTAAAACTAAACTCTAGAACCTACAATCTATCTGCAATATTAAAGCCGATCATATTACATAATGGCAGCTAGGCTATATAGACCAGATATCACATAACCAATACAGCATTATGACAGCTTAATCCCACAGACTATTAACCTATTTTTAACTAGCCAATGATAACAGTCTAATGTACACTCATTTGATTGGCCATGTTATGATAACAGTATAATGTAAACTCATTCGATTAGTCAAATTGGCTCTGCAGGGAAAGTGTAAACAGGAAGTACAGCTGTGCTGTGATTGGTCCGGTGGTGTGGTCCGGCTGTGTTGTGATGTTGACAGGGACAGGAAGTATTCTCTGCCGTGTTGCTCTTCCACCCCGCCGTTCTCCCTGATCCCTGCTGCCCCACAGGATTATGGGGGATTCAGCAGAGATCAAACGCAGCCCCAGGGGCCGGAGGAAAAACACAAACACCCTGGATGCCTCTGCTCTCTCTCTCACACACACACACCAATGGAAGCTGCTGAGGGGAGGACGGCTCATAATAATGTGTTTGATACCATTCCATTCACTCCATTCCAGCCATTATTATGAGCTGTACTCCCCACAGTAGCCTCCACTGACACACACATACGTATGTACACTTCTCTCCGTGCTATTTTCTCACACTTATCTCTCTCTCTCTCTCTCTCTCTCTCTCTCTCTCTCTCTCTCTCTCTCTCTCTCTCTCTCTCTCTCTCTCTCTCTCTCTCTCTCTCTCTTTCTCGCTCTCTCTCTCTCTGTCTCTCTCTCTCTCTCTCTCTCTCTCTCTCTCTCTCTCTCTCTCTCTCTCTCTCTCTCTCTCTCTCTCTCTCTCTCTCTCTCTCTCTCTCTCTCTCTCTCTCTCTCTCTCTCTCTCTCTCTCTCTCTCTCTCTCTCTCTCTCTCTCTCTCTCTCTCTCTCTCTCTCTCTCTCTCTCTCTCTCTCTCTCTCTCTCTCTCTCTCTCTCTCTCTCTCTCTCTCTCTCTCTCTCTCTCTCTCTCTCTCTCTCTCTCTCTCTCTCTCTCTCTCTCTCTCTCTCTCTCTCTCTCTCTCTCTCTCTCTCTCTCTCTCTCTCTCTCTCTCTCTCTCTCTCTCTCTCTCTCTCTCTCTCTCTCTCTCTCTCTCTCTCTCTCTCTCTCTCTCTCTCTCTCTCTCTCTCTCTCTCTCTCTCTCTCAGTTTTCCAGTCTGCTTCCAAACCCTCTCTAGCCCCAGTGTCTATGGAGCCAGAGAGAGACACCCAGCACCAGCAGGGTCGACTTTCTGCCCTAGAACAACTGCAGTACCAGCTCACCACACAGGTCTGACCCCTTACCCCTTGATGTCAATGAGACAGCAGTGTGAAAGCTACATTGTCGTATCTCAGGTTAGGACTGCAATGTAGAGCAGTACTCTGTGTGACCATCAGAGGGAGCACCAGAGTAAACCATGATTCTCTTCAGGAGCTGCAGTATGCCCAGAGAGAGCAGAGGAAGGGGGCTCCTATCATGGTGAGGCCTCTCCTCTCGGAGAGCAAGAATGGAGACAGAGAAAGGGTCACCAACCCCTGGGGCCATGGGCACAAGGACACAGCCAGACATGAGGTAACAACAGTAATGTCTGTCTACACTGTCTGATACCACTTGACCTGAGGACCAATGCTGCAAGAGCTTGGCTTCTCAACTCATTTGATCAATATATAGAGTTGAGGTCTGGCCATAAAGGCTTATTAAAGATGCAGAAATCGCTATGCCATTTCCTGGTTACTAAAATTATAATACTTAGCCTAATTTCAGTTTATGTTACTAAACAAGCAAGTAGAGAATCATTGTACCATCTAAACCGCTGTAAAATATATTTTCCATAACCAAAAATATTGTATTTTCAGCTGTTTGAAGCTGGTGTACAAAACGAAAGTAAAAGACGCAAAAACTCAACTTAAGAACGGGGAGCATACAAATAGCGCACATAGAACAGATCTGCCGCTTCTTAGACTTGCTTTTAATGAGAATGACAGATCTATAACATACATTTCTATGTGAATTTGGTCCGATCCCCAAAAAGTTACATATTGCAGCATTAACTATAGCAACAGAGAAAACATGTCTCTGAAATGATACTCAGCTTTAGAATTCTGTGCAAAATTAATATTATGGGCTCCCGAGTGGCGCAGTGGTCTAAGGCACTGCATGCATCTCAGTGCTTGAGGTGTCACTACAGACTCCCTGGTTCGATTCCAGGCTGTATCACAACCGGCCGTGATTGGGAGGCCCATAGGGCGGCGCACAATTGGCCCAGGGTCGTCCGGGTTTGGCCGGTGTAGGCCGTCATTGTAAATAAGAATTTGTTCTTAACTGACTTGCCTAGTTAAATAAAGGTAAAATAAAAATTAACACCTGAGTAAGATGTTAAGTAAAACAAAGACCATGTCTTCACTTCTTCTATCTCTCTCTCCTCTTCCTCAGCGTCCTAGGACTAAAGAGAACACCCCTCCTCCTCCTCTCAGCCAATCCCTGAGCTCCCTGCGGCTGGATCTCGGGTCACGAACCGCTTCCAGCCCGTCAGGTCCTCTACTGCTGTCATCGGTGGCTACTGAGGGTTCACTAAGGGAGGTGTGGCAGATACTGGACAGAGGCCTCAGCCCCTCCATACTCACACCCCGGGAGAGCTGCTCTGAGAGAGGTGAGAGTTTACCTGGAGACAGTGAGGTGAAGGTATTTGTCTAATTACTTGTCAGTGCTCTCTCTCTCACTCTCCTCTGTGAGTCACACCATTATAAACCAACTTGTGTGTCTGCATTCTATTGGCCATTTAGCACTTAGCAGAGTATCTGGTACAGGAAGTCCAGCATCACTCTTTCATGACACACACACCAAGGTTAGCGACAACTGCCAAGTCACTATTTGTATGAGATGATGATAATAGTGTTTATCATTTCACATAGCTGAGGTTTAAGTAAAGACAGAGTTGCAGTCTGGCCACAGAGGAGGGAGTTTGCCCAATTGGTGGCCTTGTATCTGTCCCAAATAGCACCCTTTTCCCTAATGCACTACTTTTGACCAGAGCCCTATGGGCCCTGGACAAAATTAGTGCACTACATGGGGAATAGGGTGCCATTTGGGACGCACACTTGTGTCTGGGGCCAGATCACAGTGGTGACGGGGTGAAGGCTCTGACCAGGGACTCTGTTCTGCACTGGGAACAGTTTCTCAATCAGTGGACAGTGGAGCCACTCATGGGTTAGGTCTGGCTCTGTTGACACCGGTGTTGTTTGCAGAGCCCAGTGCACTGGCCAGGCCAGGCTGGCACACACAGCCACCGCCTGCTAGAAGAAGTGCTGACTGATAGCCTGGCTCTATTGCTGTGTGTTCATATATGTCTTGCCTCAGCAGCAACCACTGCAACAGGTCACAGATGGTAGTGAAGGTCATCCAACACAGTGTGTCCATCTTTCAGATTAGATTTAGAACAGAGGCATTGCCTCACAGTTGGCCCAGCAGTAGACTGCCAAGTGTTTCCACATTATGCTGAGTAAACGTTGAGAAGAACACCCACATAAGGCAATCACGTGTCAGGAGAATGGGGCTGGGGAGGCATGCAACACGTGTATACCACCAGAGACTTCAACAAAGAGGGTTGTGGTAGATACCAATATCATAATTGCTGGGTAAACGATGAAGAGGAAAGCAATCTTTAGACGCATTGGTATAGATAAGCAACGTTCATAAAGGTGTGCGAGTTGAATGAGATTGTTACGAACACTTACTTTACTTAGTATTTAGTACTCTGTCAGGAGAGGAGATTGATAATCATGGTGTTGTACAGTAGTATAGATAATGGAGATGTTGGTGCAAAAAGCCTCTGCCTCTCTGTGCTGTGGAGAGAGATTCAGAAAGGCACAATGTGAGCTCTGTCTCTACCCAGCCATGCAGGCTCTCTGCACTGCAGACACTTTCGGTGGCAGTCCCTTAGGCCTCATCCTCGCAGATGCTTTCAGTGCTGCCCGGTACATTGTGTTCAACCTCAAATACCTTGCAGGGGGTTGGATTTTACAGCCAGCAGGCTTTTCATAGCTGACATTTTGAAAGGCGTCTCAGGTTGGAAATAATGGCCTTGGACTGCTTGACCAGGCAGCACTGAGTCTGAGTGTGTCTGTGTTTCTCTGTGGGAATGAGCCCTCATTCACTGACTGTTTGGAACTGAAGGAGACCGGCACTGTACTGCAACACACTGTCTCACTCACTGTCTCATTCTGCCCATGTAACAACCTTTTACAAGGCTGGAATTGAATTTCTACACATCTGCACCCAGGTGATGGTGAGCTGACCAGGTGTGAGCTGAGTGAGCCCAGCCCTGGGGGCCAGGCGAGGGGGGTGAAGGGGTGCAGAGCACCTGTCCTGGAGAGGAAGAAACCAGCCAGGCCGTCTGCCACCGCCAGGAAGACCAAGACTAGTGCAAGGGGGGGCAAAATCAGGAACTACAATATCAAAGACTGATGGAGACTTTCTGGTAGGCTAACAGAATTCAACACAAATGGTAACTGTTGGTACCTGGTACCAAATGTTTCCTTGTGGTGCTTGATTTAACAAAACCAACATACTTAGTAGGTAGAAATGACAAGTAAATACCTAGTCATTTCTGTACTGTAAACTAGAGTGCTACTATAAAATCAGAGGCTGGTGCAGAAGGTAATAGATATTGCGTGGGTGGTGCCAGGCTGGTTCTGCTCTAGCAAGGCCACCAGGGGAGTGGTGCTGACAGCAGAACCAGTCTGGCACCCATATTAGGTAGATACAGTTACTATCTGCTCAGGCCAGGAGGAACCACGTGGCCTTACACCTCAGGAAGGAGAGGATTCATTGAAGTGTATACTGTACTTTTAATATGCCATTTAGCAGACGCTTTTATCCAAAGCGACTTACAGTCATGCGTGCATACATTATTTTTTTTTTTGTGTATGGGTGGTCCCGGGGATGGAACCCACTACCTTGGCGTTACAAGCGCCGTGCTCTACCAGCTGAGCTACAGAGGACCACACTGATGCACACACTGAAAAGCACTATTTTGTACCTTCTCATGTTTTTCTCCCATCATGACTAATCAACTGTTTTGTGCTCTTGTTGTACTGGTCCTGAACAGGTGTTGATATCTGTGTTGATTTTATAACAAATCATGAAGTAGTGATTTTTCCAATAAAACATTAATTAAATTTTTACATTTTTAAAAATGTTTCCTTTATTGAAAAAGTGTTACACCAAACCAGAATGTATACAAATTTGACTAGAAAAGGGATCTTATGAAATATGAATGTTAACACATTATGTACATATTTCCACATGTTTTCTACAGGTTATCATGATTAGTAGTTAGGTTAGTAAATAAGTACAGTCCAAGATACTGACAGAACAGTACAAAGTAGGTAGTACAGTTTTTCGACATAATGCCATCTTCACCATTGAACTCTAGTAACCCGAAATAAGTACAGTCCAAGATACTGACAGAACAGTACAAAGTAGGTAGTACAGTTTTTAGACATAATGCCATCTTCACCATTGAACTCTAGTAACCCGAACAGTCAGGCAGCATTTCTGATTACATCACCATCCTTGCTGCCCTGGCAACAAGCTCCTCCCCTCACTGTCATCACATCACCCTATCTCCTAGCAACACCCTCACATCTACGCTGATTGGAGATGCCCACACACCCCTGCTATGTGATTGGTTCATTTTCACGTTTGTAAAATATCACAACTATGAGCACACCTTGTCACGATTTGGGTGTGTACTAACACGTTTGTCAGCGCTGACTACATTCGCCATAATAACCTATTCAGGTGTGTTGATGTGGTTGCTCCTCAAGTTCAACCTACAGAAGAAATGCCTACTGACTGACTTTGGGTAAAATACCCATTAACACTATATAAAAACGTACATGAATAAGCACACACTATTTTATAAGCTATAAAATAAATAAGTATTTAGTTATTTAACATTTATACTCCTTATATTATAAGCATTAAAATGCATGAACATTTACATGTTTTATGTATAAAGCATTTATAAGCAATTATAAACATTTTATAATGGCTTATTGGTGAAAGTTATTATGAAGTGTTACCAAATCTCTTGTTAAACAATACAAGTCTCTGAATACTTGGGTGCAATAAAATAAATTACTATCTTTCTATACATCCAACCAATGGATATAAAATATTTCAATGATTTAAAAAAATAATACGTTAGATGACACCTTAAATTCGTCCAGGTGATGGAATACATGCATTGATAGATATATAATTTATACAATGTCAACCACAGGTCAACATGCAGTTCATACAAATTATATTCAACATAGTATTGGCCTAATCTGCACTAGTAGATTTCCAAATGCGTTACACATGCTGTAAAGAATACATTAATTCATTATTAATAGGTTAGGGGGGAAATATTTACCTGGTGTAGGCTAAATCCACCAAACTTTAATGGTATATCCATCTCCAATAAATTGCATTGCAAAAAAATCATACACTTGTGAATAAAAAGGGGAAAAAATCTAATTGATCAAGATTGTCAAATGTGTTTCCCAAAGTCCATGGACTATTGCAACTGCATGTGTCCTCCTTTCTGCAAGATTTCGAAATTAGTTCTTGTTCAAACAGTGTGAAATCTGAACACGGCTCAGACCTGTAAGTGATGGTTCTGCGCTTTGAACTTGAGTGATGAACTTGGACTTGGGCTTTACCAATATAACGGGGCGGGGGAAACTGAGCTAGGCTCCCGGTGCACTCACACAGTCATTGGACTTGCACAAAGGATACATCCAATACTTTCCGAATGAACTACAGTAACCTTGCAATCGCTTTCTTCCGTTTTTTTCCCGAAACTACAGCGTTCAGCGAATCACCCCATCACTGGATGAGACTGTGAGCCCTGCCTCTTTTCTCATTGGACTGGACAGCCCAGCCAAGCTGTCAGCCCATGTGGCGTGGCCGGGGAGAGCATGTCAGACATTTAAATGAAATAGAGAAAGGGAATCAAAGAACGAAAGAAATTGGAAGGGCTAGGCAGAGAACGGGAAGAGATCGCGATTCCTCCCGAACAACTGTAGCACGGACACATCACAGGCAAGCGCGCTCTCACCGACGGAAGATAAGGGATTATCGAGGGAATATTTGCTAACGTTAACCGTTAAACATTTATCTCTCATTTTGGTGGTTTCTACGGATATTAAAACACTTAACTACGGGTAAGTTGTTCTGATATTGCTAGAATAGCAATGTTTTAGCAATATTATAGCTTCTTCATCAAGTTAGCCGGTGAGATGTTCCCTTATCATGATGACCGGCGTCTTAACAATAAACATAAACGAACCCAAACTGGATTTCCTCGATATCAGCTGGCTTGTTATTATCAGTTACTAAACTTTCTTATTACAATGTTAATGCATTTTAAGAGTTATTTCAGCTAGTTGACGTATTCTCAGCAATGGTGACATTTAGCGAGGCTAGGGAAAGATGTTGGTCGCCTTCCCCTGCTTAGAAGTTGCTTGCACCAACCAATGGTTGCGTGCAACGTCATCGGTAGTGTCATCGACTGAAAGACTGTTATAACATATGTTGTGGTTAGCTGATAGGTGAAATACCTATCCAGGCGTCTTAAAATCTGGCAGGCGTCAGCGAAACCTGGGCAGAGGAGCGCGCTCATAGGTTCAAATGCAATTTCAGTAGGGATGGCTAGCAGTTGAGTTGCTATGTGATCATCACTACCTGGATGCCAACACGTTTTAATCAATGAACTACTATTCACTGATGCCCTGGCATTTATGGCTGATTATGCTTGGGACGCCTCTATTTCCGCTGACTAGTTATCCGTGTGTGGCGTGCTTGTGTCCCTGGTCTAAATTTGGGAGCAGCACGAGATAAACCAGCGTAGTTGACATGTATTTACATTTACATTTTAGTCATTTAGCAGACGCTCTTATCCAGAGCGACTTACAGTTAGTGAGTGCATACATTAGTTTTTTCATACTGGCCTCCCGTGGGAATCGAACCCACAACCCTGGCGTTTCAAACGCCATGCTCTACCAACTGAGCTACATCCCTGCCGGCCATTCCCTCCCCTACCCTGGACGACGCTGCGCCAGTTGTGCGCCGCCCCATGGGTCTCCCGGTCGCGGCCTATAGGGCCCAGTAACAATGGTTTGATAAGCTAGGCCTACATAAAAGGGAAGACGCTATAACAATCATTAATAATTCAATAATTTATTTAGTTTTTTAGTTGTGTTGCTGCCTGGGATAGTATTGAATTGGATGCCTCCCCTTTGAGAGCCTTTTTGCTGGTGCTACTCTTTCTGGTATATTTTTGGTTACATTTTCTGCATGTCTAGTGGAAGGTGAACATGATGCAGTTTGCAAGACAGTCATTTGTAATTGCAAGACAGTCATTTGATGAGTCACATTGCAAAACTCATACCTGTATCCATGTCTCTGAAGACAATCACTTTCACTGTCAAATTCAGCCACTGTCACCTTCTGAACTTCACTTAAAGGAAAATTCCACTCAAACTATCTTTTGGTATTTGTTTAATTAGTCCATATCTTAAACTTGATTGCTGAATTGCAAAACAGACTGTATCAACAGTGGACTAATGAAACAAATACCAAAATATAGTTTGTGGTATTTTCCTTTGCTCTCTCATATAGACCTTGGCTAGTCTAAAGGATTTAGTATGAATTTGAGGTTTTGTGCCTAAGACTTGGAAAAGAGAGCACCTAACCTAACTACAGACTAATAAATAGTATAGGCTACACCAGGACTGCCCAGTCCTGTTTCTGGAGAGCTACTGTCCAGTAGGTTTTTGCGCCAACCCTAATCTAGCACACCTGATGCTAATAATTAGCAGGTTGATAAAATGAATCAGGTTAGTTACAACTGGAGTTGGAGCGAAAACCTACAGGAGGGTAGCTCTCCAGGAACTGGGTTGGGCAACCCTCAAACTCTAAACCTCAAAGCCAGTTCCACTGCATTTTTTCATTGTTCCCCTCTAATCAGGGACTGATTTAGACCTGGGACACCAGGTGCTTGCAAATTAATTATCAGGTAGAACAGAACACCAGCAGGCTCCAGACCTCGTGGGCCCAGGGTAAGAGTTGAATACCCCTGGCCTACACAGACTAATATCACATTAGAAATGGACATCAATGTTTGGTGAGCCTACCCATCCCAGCACCAGGAAGGACCCTAGCTCTCTCTATACCAGGGCTCTCCAACCCTGTTCCTGGAGAGCTACCGTCCTGTAGGTTTTCACTCCAACCCTAGTCTAGCACACCTGATACTAATAATTAGCTGGTTGATAAGCTGAATCAGGTTAGTTACAACTGGAGTTGGAGCGAAAACCTACAGGAGGGTAGCTCTCCAGGAACTGGGTTGGGCAACCCTCAAACTCTAAACCTCAAAGCCAGTTCCACTGCATTTTTTCATTGTTCCCCTCTAATCAGGGACTGATTTAGACCTGGGACACCAGGTGCTTGCAAATTAATTATCGGGTAGAACAGAACACCAGCAGGCTCCAGACCTCGTGGGCCCAGGGTAAGAGTTGAATACCCCTGGCCTACACAGACTAATATCACATTAGAAATGGCTGCTACTCTGTTAAGTAAGTATTTATGCATAGTCACTTTAACTCTACCCACATGTACATATTACCTCAACTACCTCAACTAGCCGGTGCCCCCGCACATTGACTCTGCAACGGTACCCCCCTGTATATATAGCCTCCCTACTGTCACTTTATTTTACTGTATATATAGCCTCCCTACTGTCACTTTATTTTACTTCTGCTCTTTTTTTCTCAACACTTTTTTTGTTGTTGTTTTATTCTTACTTTTTTTGTTTAAAATAAATGCACTGTTGGTTAAGGGCTGTAAGTAAGCATTTCACTGTAATGTCTGCACCTGTTGTATTCGGCGCATGTGACCAATAAAATTTGATTTGATTTGATTTGAAATGGACATCAATGTTTGGTGAGCCTACCCATCCCAGCACCAGGAAGGACCCTAGCTCTCTCTATACCAGGGCTCTCCAACCCTGTTCCTGGAGAGCTACCGTCCTGTAGGTTTTCACTCCAACCCTAGTCTAGCACACCTGATACTAATAATTAGCTGGTTGATAAGCTGAATCAGGTTAGTTACAACTGGAGTTGGAGCGAAAACCTACAGGAGGTTAGCTCTCCAGGAACAGGGTATACTTTCCCTGAGTGAAGGAGCTGGTGGTTTTTTGCCTAATTGACAGGCACTTAATCGAGGCACAGGATGGAATTTCCTGGTTTCGAGAGATGGATGTAGTCTTTAACTTCAGCGGAATTTGTCATACATCATGTTATTGCTATGTATAACCACTCCAGGTACTTTTCAGGTGTTTTAGTATCTATGTGACAAGTTGAGCCAAGTCAAGTACCGGTATGTTCTATTTGAGGCAGGTGAAACTATGCTACCCTGGTGTATGGCCTAGATTTGAACACATTTTCTTTTTTTAATAGATTGTCAATCATCCATACAGTTTCATTGTAATCTGTACAAGAACGCCATTATTCTCTTCCTGTACAGATGTTGGTCTGTAGCATGTCACTCCCTCATAGATTGAGTTATTATATTACACAAAATGGCTGTGGAGGACAGAGGGAGACGGGGGCACAGGCAGAAAAAAATCGTGACTGAGTGAGTGGGGGAGAGACGGATGCACAGAGGGAAAGAGGGAGACTGAGAGAGAAAGCTGTGTGCTGTGTCATCCATGGCATGGTGTCATTGTGTTTCCTCAGCTAGGCCTTTGTAGATATCCAATACATGTAATCAATCAAGGCACTGCCTCACAGTGATGAGATTCAGGTCAGGTAGATAATAATCCACTTTAATCCCTGTAGGTTTACTAGGCTACTTTGCTAACCAGCTCCTACCCAGCCCTCTATGGCCAGGCAGGGTGATACTCTATAGGCAGAGGATGAGTCGAGGTTGTGACATTTTTATATATAGAAGTAAAAGAAGTAATGAGCAAATCAATGTAGAATATTTTTGAACATTGCTCACCTAATGAAAAGTCTGGAGTTAAACATGACACTGAAAACAACAAATATATATATAAAAAAATAATTATTTAAATGTATATTGTAATTTCTCATTACAAAATAACCTTTTCTGAATCTTGTTTGTTGCTTGCCTCGAAGCGAGCATAGAAGTGGTTTAGCTCGTCTGGAAGTCTTGTGTCACTGGGCAGCTCGCGGCTGTGCTTCCCTTTGTAGTCTGTAATTGTTTTCAAGCCCTGCCCCATCCGACGAGCGTCAGAGCCGGTGTAGTACGATTCAATCTTAGTCCTGTATTGACTCTTTGCCTGTTTGATGGTTCGTCGGAGGGCATAGCGGGATTTCTTATAAGCGTCCGGGTTAGAGTCCCGCTCCTTGAAAGCGGCAGCTCTACGCTTTAGCTCAGTGCGGATGTTTCCTGTAATCCATGGCTTCTGGTTGGGGTATGTACGTACGGTCACTGTGGGGACGACATCATCGATGCACTTATTGATGAAGCCAGTGACTGATGTGGTGTACTCCTCAATGCTATCTGAAGAATCCCGGAACATGTTCCAGTCTGTGCTAGCAAAACAGTCCTGTAGCTTAGCATCTGCGTCATCTGACCACTTTTTTATTAACCGAGTCACTGGTGCTTCCTGCTTTAGTTTTTGCTTATAAGCAGGAATCAGGAATCACTGTGTCTTTATAAGGTTACTTACTTACTTTTTCCCTTTAAGCGTAAACTTTTTTGTGTGGCAATATTGGTGTATTAGGACGTGGATATGTGGTTCTAAGGTATTTTAGATGCATTTCTAAATTGAATGGGATCCTATGGGCAAATGGCATAGCATGATATGCCTATAAAGTATCTAAATATATTGTCTTGGGATATCAAACAACAGTATAGGTAAGTGCTAAAACAGGTACACATGTCAAAATGGGGTATATCTTCCTTTCTTTGCTGAAACACAAACTCCAGATTGTGGCTTTAAGTACATTTAAATGTGGTTTATACACCCATATTTCTTGACAACCCCTACTTAATCAAATAACTGACGTTTTACAAAACATCTATACAATAGGTGTGAGCAGTAGTCCTAGTAAATAATTACAATCACCAGCACAGCACAGCACACCCATCGACTATACATTAGAATTAGCTTATTATCATTACCGAAATGAACGTTCTCATTACCAAAACAGACCTAAAAATTATGTGGGAATGAGAAATGTGTGTTTCGGTAATGAGATCCACTTAGCGCAATCTGCAAGTAATAGGAGGCAGCCATTATGAGTCAGCAAACAATTGACCACATCACTAAAGCCCATTCATGCCTCAATGTTGGTAAGGTAATGGTTCTCTACGTTTTTCCAAATTTGAGCTTTTTTGTAATTTCGGTAATGAGAAGGTCAAGTGTCGTGAAGGGGGTGTTTGAGAATAAGATCCTCATTCTGAAGGCATATAAGTGAAGAAATTAAATTAACTTGTGCTCATCTAAGGACTAATCCTCTAGATGATGCATCATGTGAATTAACCTTTACTTAAAAAATGATTGGAGTTTTTACAGCAACCTGAAAAAGTGTTAGGGTAATGAAAAAACATGTTCACAGAAGGTGTTTTTGCGTAATAAATATTATTGTTTAATGTAAACTTCAACTAGTATACACATTATTTTTACAATTCAAATAATTTTGGTTCTTCTAAAGTAAAATTGTATAAATTAACCAGAGAATTTAATCCGGACACATTTCGGTAATGAGAATTTAGGGTGAAAATGTACAAAATTCAGGCGAAAATGTAAAATATATTTAAAATAAGACCATAAACGAGGCATCTTCGTCTTCAGATTGATAGTTGATTGTTGCAGATGCATCATGGTTATCTAACTCAATTTGCTACTGCCATGGTTAAAACTGGTTTCATGTGAATCACTTGTTGTTATTCTAGTATCACTGTGACTGCTATTTATAGTGCAGCCTATTAGTGAGAAGGTTGGTTTTCTGAACTTCTCTCACTGCAACAATAGCCAAGTTCAACAGTCCTGTTTTCTTCAAGCAACTGTTTACCTACAGCGTCTGTTGTTTAGCCTTCTCTCATCCATTGGATCTTGAATAGCATTCTGTCTATTGCGATAGACTATCCACTGGCCAATTACCTGTCTAACTAGCAATTAATGTGGCCCTGACCTGGCCGATTTTATGATGGTTTTATGTCTGTGTAATACAGGCAATAAAAGTATATTACTGTTGCAGCATCTGTTCTCACTTTTCAGTCTCTCTCTGAGGTGTGAGAGTTTAGGGACGCAGTGCTTTGGCAAGAATTGCATAGGTTACAATGCAATGTATTTCTCAGCCCTATGTGTGTGTGTGTCCATTTTGGCTGCCCTTTGAAAGCCAAGATGAGGATTTTAACCGGTCAACTATTTTCTAAAGAGAATGGCTTAGGCTAGGCCTAGTTGTTTTCATTTTATTTCCTCCTAAACAATTGATGGTTGTGTGCTATGACATCCTGGTACTCTTACAGATGCATGACCACTGCTCACAGGAAGCTGACTTCTCAGCCAATAACAGTACAAGATGCAGGTGTGTGAGATTAGCAGGCGTTTGTTCCAGGGCAACACTAACAAACATGATCTAGGCCTGAAATAACAACCTATTTTTGCATGTGTACTGTAAGCTTTCGAGTTTCACAGATTTGTATTTATCCTGGGGTAGGCATTCAGTCTTATTAGTCTTCTCCAAGCTATGTATTTACCTGACAATGTGCCCTAGGCTTGTAGAATGTAGGTAAATAATGCAAGTGACTTCAATGGCTAATTTCTCTGAACAGGGAAAAAAAACATCACCAGATTCACAGGGAATATATTGCAAAGGATGAAGAAGCAATAGGCGTACTCCAAGCAGCAGCTCCATACTAGTCAGACATAGGGAACTGTTACTGTATACTGGTTGTTGCGGTGGGATTGGTGTGGGGGTCCGTGGGTGGCTTTTGATAATTGTATTGGATTCCTCATGGCTTACTCATCGTTTGGAAGATTTTTGGCCCAAATCCGATGTTAGGTATTATATTTATTGAAGATGATATGAATCCTATAAATTAAAAGGACCAATTTAGGTGCAATCAATTAGCTTAATTTCTCAGATCAAATTATATTTCAACAAAGTAATGTTTCAGGAATGATAATCTTATTTGTTTCTAACTACAGAAACAATTTCAATGTTATCATTACAGAGGAACAGAATGTGCTGTCCCTAGTTTGCCTTAGTTTCTCTGTACAGATTTAAAGTTGGCCCATCGGACAGTGAGAGTTAACCAATCAAGAGTGGTGATGATGTAGGCCTACACTGGCTCACTGTCCGATGGGCTAACTTTAAATCTGTAAGGTCCACAAGGTGTGCACTGTGCAGGCTTCTGTTCTAGCCCAGTTAACACACCTATAGCCTTCTAGCCTATGAAGCACGTGGTCATTTGAATTAATACTGACCAGAACAAAAACCCTGTAGCTTTCCAGGATTGTAGAGCAATGAGTGGTGTAACACTCCTATTAGGGGGTCCAGGGTACTGTAGGGGCTCAGTTCCACCAGCTCTATTGTGTTGGTGCCCCTGCCCTGTGTGAGAGAGCCAACAGTAGGCTGCTGTGTGTTCGACTAGGCAACCGTTAGCTACAGCTTGGAGCAGAGCGCTTCACTGCATCTCTCAGTGAACTGGGATAAACTGATTGGCCCCTCCCCTGCCGTCTCATTGGATGGCTGGCCTGCACGGAATGGGCTGGCCAAGGAACGAATGTTCTGAGCTGGATGATGAGATCACTCTCATACTACTGTTCATGCACTGCGACTGCACACACATGAACACACACACATACACACTGAGTATTTACTCTGCTTCTCTTCTTAAGCAGATGCAGATATGTTTCCAGCCCAGCCTAGTCTGCTGTAGCCTGAGGTGAACTGGCTGGTTGACCTAGAAAGCACCTTTTATAATGCTGGGCTGAACATTACTTTGTGCTAAAGAGGCTTTCAAGGCTCTTTCAGGGCTAATTTCCACAGACCCACTCAGTGCTGCCTGGTCAAGCAGTCTTAGTCTATTGTTGTTAGTGTAAGACGCCTTGCAGGGGGTGAGGGAGTTTACAGCCGCCAGCTACTCTCTGTCAGTGTGGCTGCAAGCACTGAAATGTTTCTGTGGGGAATGGGAATTCTCCCATAGGGTCGTTTTTGTCTAGACTTTTGTCTGTCTCTCTCTCTCTCTCTCTCTTTCTTAATTTCTCTGAATTCTCTGTCTCCTTTTCTCTCCCCTACTCAGAGTTCACCATTTTCTCATGCTGTACTTTTCTGATCATTTGTGGCACTCTGCCATTGTGCACCAGTTATTGTTTAAGATATTGTGTGTCAATGAAACTACAGTAATGTGGATAAATGAAGGTTAAACTAAATTACCCTCTAACTAGGATTGTGACGTACCAGTAGCCTATACCCGATTTTTCCATGGCAACAACAAAAACACGAAGCAGACCAAACCTTTTGGTCCTTTTGTCAAATATTGTGTGCCATAGCTTGGAAAATAAACAAATGTGACTGGGTGACCGCAAAATGATATTTGTTTCCAACATTAGGACTTTTTTCCTCAATAAATGAAATCCGCCCCGTGTTTTGTTTCCTTGCCACGATACTTCTGAGCAGGGATTGACATTAAAGTCTGAAAAGCACTTGCAAGTCAGGAGTATTTTTTTTGGGTTGCCCGAAAATGATAATTAGCTATTTTACATGCAGAAGTGCCATATATTGCCTGCCTTTCACCTACACATAGGCGAGGACTCAGAAACATCAGCACGGGAATTCTTTGTATTTTTGTTATCAGTCAAATACATTCTCAGAGCAGGCTCAACTAGCCTGACTGCCATAAAGCCTTCACTTTAAACAATGGGAGGAACCAGAAAGATCAGTTTTAGACTACTGGAATTCTTTGTAGTTTAACAAAAAAATAAATAATATATATATCACCTGCCCAGTTGGGAAACCTCAGAACATGCTCAACTTCCGCGACTGCTCAGTTCACTTGCCCCAGGTAATAGGGCAACCCTTTATGTCAATCCCTGCTTCTGAGTATCGCGATACTGGTATCTTCTCAACCCTACATCTAACCCAATCTCTCGCTCTTCTCCTCTCTTCTCTCCTCCCACAGTAGCCCTTTATTCCCAGGATGGATGAGATTGTTGTAGCCGGGATATCGGGCCGGCTTCCTGAGTCGAACAACCTCGAGGAATTCTGGGAAAACCTCTTCAATGGGGTTGACATGGTAACAGAAGATGACCGAAGGTGGAAGTCAGGTGAGCCCCCGTGACCTTTCCATGACCTGGATGTGATTATGACCCATAAACATCAGACATGTTTTTGCTGTTTTTTTTATTTTATTCTTTGAACTCTGAAAGCTTTGAAAATGTCAGACTGACACACAAGCTACCTTGCATCACAGTGTAATCTGCACTGTAAACTGATGAGTAGCTCATTGTATCATAAATTGGGTTGCAGATTTGAACCCAAACACACATTGTAATCAATATTTCATTTGAAGATCTGCCATAAATGAGGTGGGTGTACTGCCTAGTCATGGAATGTTACATCCACCACATGATAGGAAATGACGGGAAATGCCTCCCTTCCCTAGAAGAACATTCTGACCAAAGACCTGGTTAGCTGTACTTTGCTTTGCATCACCATCAATATGGGCAGGTTAATGAGTAAAATGCTGAATGCGCCCTCCAGTCTTTACTGGCCCGTTCAGTCAGTCACTACCAATGATTTTTATATATATATATAATGTACCTAGATGGTTGATAGGGGGCGCTGTGTTGAAGACACCGTGCCGCCATCTTGGCACCCCCACCATTGTAAAAAATATTTTGGAAGCTATAGAAATTCATTTATTAATGTCTACATTCATTTTTGCCACGTATTATTTTACAGACACCTTAATGTACACTGATTATACCAAACATTAGGAACACCTTCCTAATATTGAGTTGCACCCCCCCCCCTTTTGCCCTCAGAACAGCCTCAATTTGTTGGGGCATGGACTCTACAGGGTGTCGAAAGCGTTCCACAGGGATGCTGGCCCATGTTGAATCCAATGCTTCCCACAGTTGTCAAGTTGGCAGGATGTCCTGTTGGTGGTGGACCATTCTTGATACACACAGGAAACTGTTGAGCATGAAAAACCCAGCAGTGTTGCAGTTCTTGACACGAACCGGTGCGCCTGGCACCTACTACCATACCCTGTTCAAAGGCACTTCAATATTTTGTCTGACCCATTCACCCTCTGAATAGCACACATACACAATCCATGTCTCAATTGTCCCAAGACTTAACAATCCTTCTTTAACCTGTCACCTCCCCTTCATCTACACTGATTGAAGTGAATTTAACAAGTTAAATCAATAAGGGATCATAGCTTTCACCTGGATACATCTTGTCAGTCTATGTCATGGAAAGAGCAGGTGTTCTTAATATTTTCTATACTCTGTGTATAATTTTTAATTATGTGAGCTAAACATAAAAAATAAAAAGATAAACGTTTTAAAGTGTAGTTTTTTTTGGATAACTAATGTTATTGTCCCCACTACAACAAAAACATACTTAAATACATTTAATTTAGTCCTTGAAACATTTATTTGAAATACTGTAGAATTCCATTAATTCCAATAGGGGACTGCTCCTACCAATATGGCTGACCGGTGGCTTCAAAGCCTCTCAATGGCAATCCAGATGTTATACACATCATTGGTCACTACCCACATGAAGTAAACCACATGAACCGTACTCGTACTCGTTCTGGCTCTGCCTAATTCACTCCCTATTTTGTTTCTTGCTCTGTGTCTTCCTCTTTCTTTCCTCTTTCTTTTTCTGCCTTTCTCCCCATCTTTTTCTTTTTAGCCCTGTCTCACCTTCCTAGCTCTCTCTCTCTCTCTCTCTCTCTCTCTCCTCCCTCGTTTGCTTGGTTTTTCTCTCTCTCTCCTCGCTTTCCTCTCTGTGTGAATAGCACCTCTCATCAGTCAGTGCCTGGCAACCAGCTAAAGCTCGCATTCATGTGCTAAAAGGCCCCGGGCGAGCGGCGCCCCTAAGATCACACACCACAGGAGAGGAAAAAGCAGGGACAGAGGGAGGGAGGAGAGAAAAAGGAGTGGAGAAAAGAAGAGAGGAGAGGAAAGGGCCTTGTTTGCAGTCTGCATAGAAATACTAAGAGGGAGGAATAGTACTGCTTTAGATCTGTGTGTAAAACTATTACATTAATACATTTACTATAACATTCATGTCACATTCATCTGGGGGAATTGTTCAGGTTATCCAGTCAGTGACTACAGGTAAAACACATGCTGTCTGGGAAACCCAGTGATCCGGTTATTTATCCCTCAATGCTCCACGTGTCATTCCCTTTCCCAGGTCTGTACGGTCTTCCCAAGAGGAACGGCAAGCTGAAGGACATCAGCCGGTTCGATGCTGCGTTCTTCGGGGTCCACCCCAAACAGGCCCACACCATGGACCCCCAGCTACGCCTCATGCTGGAGATCGCCTACGAAGCCATTGTAGACGGAGGTGAGGAGAGGGGTGATGAGAGATGGATGGATGAGTAGATGTGTATAGATACATTTTATTTGGAGAACTGTGTAAAGATACCAAGTAAAATGTATTTGTTTATTTGGATCCCCATTAGCTGTTACTATCACAACCGCTACTCTTCTTGTCATCCACACATTAGATTAGATTACCCACATGTCACAAAGTTCATGTTTTAACGTTCATAGACCTGTGTGTGAGATTCATTTATGTAATGTGTGTGTACAGGTCTGAATCCGACGGAGCTGCGTGGCAGCAGGACAGGCGTCTACATCGGGGTGAGCGGCTCGGAGGCGGGCGAGGCCTTCAGCAGAGACCCTGAGGAGTTGCTAGGATACAGCATGACGGGCTGCCAGCGTGCCATGTTCGCCAACCGACTCTCCTACTTCTTTGACTTCAACGGTATGATCTCATCTAGCACAGCTGTGGGTTCTCTCAAGCAGTTTTGTCACATGGTATCAATTGTCTTAAAAAAGATAATCAATCCCTAACTCAACATTCTCCTGTGTTTGTCTGCTTCTCCCGCCCTTCTCTTTTCTTGCCATCTCTCTGTCCCTCCAGGCCCCAGCACAGCCATCGACACCGCCTGCTCCTCCAGCCTATTGGCTCTGGAGAATGCCTTCAACGCCATTCGCCACGGCCACTGTGACGCCGCCCTGGTGGGCGGGGTCAACCTGCTGCTCAAGCCAAACACCTCTGTGCAGTTCATGAAGCTGGGCATGCTCAGTCCGGAAGGAACCTGCAAGTCCTTTGACTCCTCAGGTAAGAGAAGGAGAGACCTGGGTCGTGTTCAGAAAATCGCAATGTACAGAACTAAATGTTGTAGACAAAATGCTTCTCATGCTGAAAGCACACCCACATACAGCAGCACTATTTCCTGGTCTGACCCTGAAAGCACACTAACGTTACTTCCTGGTGCGCTCCTCTCTGTGTTCCCCCAGGAAACGGGTACTGCCGTTCGGAGGCTGCGGTGGCTGTATTTTTGACCAGACGTTCCATGGCTAAGAGGGTGTATGCCACAGTACTCAACGCTGGTAACAACACTGACGGATACAAGGAGCAGGGTGAGACTACACCCCATTATATTACACCACTGAGGGTACCTGCCGTGTCTGGAATGAAACCCTAGGCCTCTATCCCCAAGGCACTGAGAGGCAGACCTCCCAAACCTAGGATGGTTTCCTGGTCTGATATACATCTCTAGCCCCTACCCCTTAAAATTTCTCCCAGATCTATAAGGATTTGATGATTGTAAGTAACATGGTTATATTTCTGCCTAATCCTCTGGTAGGTTACATACGGTTTCCACTATATTTCTCACACCAGCGTGTGGCCTGGCTTACCTATGTGTCCTGTACTGTAAATGCCAAGCAGTATCCCAGTAGAAACTTTATTTTCGTGGAGAAACAATTCCCTTGGCCATTCAGTTGCATTTCCCATAATGTATTTTGGCCTATTGCCCAATAGGTTGTGAGGCCTCACTGACCCACTATGACACACCTCTTGGAGAAATAACACCACTTTTTAAGTCTCTATTCAATGTAACAGGCCTGCTACACAAGACACGTAACTTTTTTAGAGTGTGAGACGCTCCTATTAATTTAAATGAAACCTGGACATAAGCAGCATGGATCCACGAGAGGCTTGCGTTACTCAGCGTAAAATTACACTATGGTTCTATTTTCAAGAATTTGATGCGTGACTCATGCCCGAGAACACTTGATAAATTAGTGTCTCTGCTCACGCTGGCAAAAAGTCCAGTGTAACAGCTAAAAACATACTGTTTTCCTGACGCCCCAGTGTAGCTCCCCTGTAATCTGGGTTTGTGGTGTAATCTAGCTAATACCCGGGCAGTGCCAGCTCCAACTTTTTTTGAAATATAGACCTATTAATGTGATATAATCGACACACACACACACAGTAACCTTTCCCCCAATCACTCCTCACACACTTAGCGCTGCAGCCCTGTGTTGATATACGACCTTGCTGAAGAGGGGGACGCATTCTCTGGAGTGTAACACTGGAACACACACAGCTAGCAGTGTTTTAGGATGTTCTATACCACATTTCACCCCCATGGTCCCATGCCCCCCTCCCTCTGCTCTAGCAAGTTTGTCTGTCTTTCTGTCACACACAACAATAAACACACTCCCAGACTGGTGATCCAGTCACAGCATACCAGCCTGATGTATTTATCAGTACATTTGAAGTGGACAACTCTCTTGGATGGCTAAGGTACCAGGGCACCATGTGCTAATGGCCCCGTAAACAGTGACATTGCTCTTAGCCACTCTAGGGTGACATTTCCCTAGGTACAGATCTAGGATCAGCTTCCCCTCCATCAATCCTAGCCTTTACCATTAGTGCAGAAAATGCTAAACTGACCCGAGATCAGCGTCCAGGGGGAACCTTACCCTTCACCGCTCTTAGCCACTCATGGTACTGCACGTCGGTGACATTTGTTATACAAGATTACATAAAAGTCCTCTATGAATGGCTACAAAATAATTGTTTAAATTCAGTGATGTATTGATTGGTGTGTTCTTCCCAGGTGTGACATTCCCCTCAGGTGAGATGCAGCAGCGGCTGGTACGTTCTCTCTACCAGGAGGTCAACATCACACCTGACCAGGTGGAGTACATCGAGGCCCATGGCACCGGGACCAAGGTGAACACACACACACACTCTCTCTCTACCACACTTGATTCATTATTGTTGGATCATATCACCACCACACCCATTAACGTAATGTTCCAGAATGTTCTGTGGAAGGTGTTCTGTCACATTCCTCCCCCTGATACAGCTGGTTCCTCAGTATTTGTTTCCCCTGGTGACCTCAGTCCTTTCTCCTTCCAGGTCGGCGACCCGCAGGAAGTGAATGGCATTGTCAGTGTGTTCTGTCATTCAAAGCGTGACCCACTGCTCATTGGCTCCACCAAGTCCAACATGGGCCACCCAGAGCCTGCCTCTGGCCTGGCTGCGCTGGCCAAAGTAAGAACTGGAATGGTCTGGGCTAACCTCTAGAACACCTTTTTGTCCTGTACAAAGTCCCAATATGTGCAAGCTTTTGGCGAAGCCCAGCACTAACACACCGCTCTCCTTTCTTTCTTTCTTTCTTTCTTTCTTTCTTTTTTCCCAGGTTGTGTTATCTCTGGAGCGGGGTGTGTGGGCTCCCAACATCCACTACAACAGCCCCAACACAGACATCCCTGCCCTTAGTGACGGCCGCCTCCGCGTCGTCAATGAGCCCATACCAGTCCGCGGTGGCATCGTTGGCATCAACTCCTTCGGATTTGGCGGCTCTAACGTTCACGTGATCCTCCGCCCCCCTGGTTTCAACGTGCCAAAAACCTTCAAAGCGCCCCCCAAGACCCCCTCTGAGTCCTCTCAAGTACCCAGGCTCCTTCAGGCCTGTGGGCGCACAGAGGACGCTGTCTCCGTCCTCCTCAGGAAGGGGAAGGAACACTCAGGCGATGACAACTTCCTGTGTCTGCTGAACGAGGTGTCCGGGGTGCCCACGGCGGGGATGCCCTACAGGGGCTACGCTCTGATTGGCTCCAAGGATGATGTCACAGAGGTGCAGAAGACTGAAGCCACGCCCAGACCGCTGTGGTACATCTGCTCAGGTAAGTGAGAGGATGGGTTAGGAGAGAAGTGAAGAAGTTGCACCAGGGTCAGATACAGAGTTTCTTAAATCCTCAGCCTAATGGTTAGTGTTAGGATTGGGGGCAGGTTAATGTGATCCAGGATCTGTGGTTAAGGGCAACTTCTACCTCGAATGATGAAAGCAGAGGTTTAAGAGAAAGGTGTGTGTTAACACTTGTGTGTATCTCTCAGGTATGGGCACCCAATGGGGTGGGATGGGCCGCAGTCTGATGCAGCTGCCAGAGTTCAGGGAGTCCATCTTGCGTTCGGACATGGCATTGAGGGACACGGGGATGTGTGTGTCCAGTCTGCTCATGGAGGCCGATGAGAGCACCTTCGAGGACACCGTCCAAGCCTTCGTAGGCCTTGCTGCCATACAGGTACAGTGGAGCAGCCATCTTAACTAAGGGCAAATCACAATTTTTACAGAGAGCGGGACACCATTTTAACTAAGAGTGGGTGGGGAATGGCACTGAAACCAAAAGGCTATGGAAATAGGACTGTATTGTCCATTGTTTGCGCAGACAAAGAGCACACAATGCCTCTGACATATCGAAGGCAATCATGAAGATGACCATTAAAAATATGCATGCATGACTGTAAGTCGCTTTGGATAAAAGCGTCTGCTAAATGGCTTATTATTATTATTATTATTATTATTAAGATGGTCCTGTATGGCTCAGTTGGTAGAGCATGGCGCTAGCAACGCCAGGATTGTGGGTTTGATTCCTGGGGCCACCCATACGTAAAATGTATGCACGCGTGACTAAGTCGCTTTGGATAAAAGTGTGTGCTAAAAGGCATATATTATATTTATATTATTGTAGTATGCTCGTAAAGCTAACCGCTGTCTGTCTGTCCCCCTCTCAGATCGCCCAGATTGACCTGCTCCAGAAGCTGGGTCTGCAGCCGGACGGCATTGTGGGACACAGTGTGGGAGAGCTGGCCTGTGGCTACGCAGACGGATCCCTCAGTCACAGTGAGGCTATCCTGGCAGCCTACTGGAGAGGGAGGTCCATCAAGGAGGCTAACCTGCCCCCCGGGGGCATGGCTGCAGTTGGTAAGGACCAAAAAAAGAGTGTCTGTGTGTGTGTTGATTTTGAATTGCCGGCTACCACCCGGTACTCTACACTGCACCTTAGAGACTGCTGCCCTATGTATATACAGCCATTGAACACTGGTTACTTTAATAATGTTTATATACTGTTTCACCCACTTTATATGTATATACTGTATTCTAGTCATGGCTCAGCCTATATAATAAAAAAAATATATATATCTGGATTATCTGTGTATAGTTTTTTTTATTTTTTATTGCTAGGTATTGCTGCACTGTTGGAGCTAGAAACTCAAGCATTTTGCTGCACCTGCGATGACATTGCAAATCTGTGTATCAACCAATACACTTTTATTTGATTTGTACCCAGTGATCCACTTTATTTCTCAACCTCTCACCCCCCCCCCCCCTTCTCAGGGCTGACATGGGCAGAGTGTAAGGCTCAGTGTCCTCAGGGTGTGGTTCCAGCCTGTCACAACGCTGAAGACACCGTCACCATCTCTGGCCCTGCGGTAACACATTTTGGTCCAAATCCTTGCAATTGTATCTATCAATAGCTTTATGCATTATTTTAAAGACCCTTTTTATACTATACTATTGAGACCAATTCTGTCTGTAAACTACATTTTATCCTGTAAAAAACCATGAGCCTGAAACTGACACGGTGCACTTCTTTTCTGTATGCAGGAGGCAGTGAGTAAGTTTGTAGCAGAGCTGAAGGAGAGTGGTGTGTTTGCCAAGGAGGTTCGTAGTGCTGGTGTAGCCTTCCATTCTTACTACATGGCCTCCATCGCTCCCGCCCTGCTGGCCGCTCTCAAGAGGGTAAGACAACGTTTATGACTGTGTGGCTCAGTCCAAAACCTAACACTTTAAAAACTTTTCAATTTTTTCACGAGGGCAATTGAAACTAAGTGCATGAATTGAAAAATCCTCATACACTAGAGAAAAACAGACTGCTTTCCACCTGCCTGTGAATTGAATTTCAGGTCATCTGCCAAATATACCAAATCCCCATCTCCTCTCGCTCTCCTCCCCCTTTGTAGGTGATCAAGGAGCCTAAGCAGAGGTCTGCCAGGTGGATCAGTACATCTATCCCCCAGAAGGACTGGGACAGCACGCTGGCTCTGTACTCCTCAGCAGAGTACCATTGTAATAACCTGGTCAGTCCTGTCCTCTTCCAAGAGGGCCTGAGCCTGGTGCCTGATAACGCTGTGGTGGTGGAGATAGCGCCACACGCTCTGCTGCAGGTTAGTTTAGAAGCTCTAGAAACACACACACACAGGAGGAGATGGCTCCACTCATTCACTACTGCTGCGAATACACAAACACACAGTGTCACAATGTGACAATTTTCACACACACCAACCTCTGACAAAAATGCAGTGTACTTGTCCTCATTAGTCTCTGTGTGAAACCTTGCTGTCTGTCTCCCTCTGCAGGCGATCCTGAAGCGCAGCCTGAAGCCAACGTGTTCCATCCTGCCCCTGATGAGGAGAGGTCATGCCAACAACCTGGAGTTCTTCCTCTCGCACATTGGCAAGGTCTACATGAACGGGTCAGTACCTGCTACTGACATGACACGCAGCTGATGCTGTTCTATTCTCAAAACCTACTTTAGTTTAAACACACAGCTTTAACTGGTGTTGTTGTGCATATTATTTTCCCAATACTGCAAGATGGCCTTCCGACCTAGCTTTGCCATTCGTTTGCCAACTCTGTTAGCCCCTAGTACAAGCTAAACATGCATGTAAAATGTTTAGTTTTGAGTCCTAGAAAAGCTATATTTGGGTCAGATGTCTCAATAGCAAGCATCTCTCATTTGTGTCCAGGATCAATGTGGACAGTAAGCAGCTGTACCCGCGTGTGGAGTACCCGGTGCCCGTGGGCACCCCTCTGATCTCCCCCCTGGTGCAGTGGGACCACGCCCAGACCTGGGACGTACCCAAGGCTGAGGACTTCCCTGCTGGTTCTGGAGGGTCCACCTCAGCTACCATTTATAACATTGGTGAGAGACATACATACACCAATACAGAATACACATTCACACAAACTTGTACACACACACACACACACACACACACACACACACACACACACAGAGACAATAACATATTTGATCTCCTCTCCCCCCAGACATGAACCCAGAGTCTCCAGACTACTATATGATTGGCCACTGCATCGACGGGCGTGTCCTGTACCCGGCGACGGGTTACCTGGTGCTGGCCTGGAGGACCCTGATGAGGAGCTTGGGTGTTGTCATGGAAACCACCCCTGTCACCTTTGAGGATGTCACCATCCACAGGGCCACCATCTTACCCAAGACCGGTGAGGGAGGGACGGACGAAGAAGGGAGGGGAAGAGTTTGATCATGGGTTGTCAGTCACAATCTTGTCACATCATGGGTTGTCTGTTTGGGTTGTAAATCTTTTGCTGTGGTTCATTTCTGACCTTTCTTCAATGTGCTTTGTCTCTCTCTTTCCCTTTCTTGTCTCTCTTACTCCTTCCCCTCTTCTCTCTATCAGGTTCAGTCCAGTTGGAGGTGCGTCTCATGCCCGCCACCAGTCGGTTTGAGGTCTCTGAGAACGGCAACCTGGCTGTCAGTGGTACGTATACTTTATACTCCCCTATAAGCATCCAAGATAAATGTTTAATATGTAAAGCAGGATTTTTTTTTCTACATGCTCTGTTACATGGTAATAGCTAGTGTATATAGACTCATTCAATCTGTTACATAATAACAACTAGTGTATACACCCATTCAAGGCCTATGACTTAGTAATACACACTATAAACTCTACATACATGCTTTCTCCTTGGTCCTCCACACAGTCTCTCACCTATCCCATGCTTTTCTCTGTCTGTGCAGGCAAGGTGAGCATTCTGGAGGATGCTGCTCTGGACTCATTCCGCTCTGAGATTGGTAAGCCTGTCGCCGGGGACGACGGTGACCCCAAACTGCGCCTGATGGCCCATGACATCTACAAGGAGCTCCGTCTCCGCGGTTATGACTACGGCAAGACCTTCCAGGGCATCCTGGAGTCCAACAATGCAGGTGTGTGTGTGTGTGTGTCTGAGAAAAAGTTAAGACCTTGTGAACCTCCTTTATGAAATAGTGTACTTACTACTGGTTAGCAACTAAGGTGGCTAGTTTGTTGTAGATTGGACTAGAAGTTATTTTGCTCAGTCATTGGTTGACTGGTTTCCCACTGACCCTGCTCTATCCCTGTCTCTGGCTGTAGGTGACAGTGGGAAGCTGCAGTGGAACGGTAACTGGGTGACCTTCCTGGACACCATGCTGCAGATGATCGTGGTTGGCCTATCAGGACGCAGCCTTCGCCTGCCAACGCGGATCCGCTCTGTGTGTGTCGACCCCACCATCCACCAGGAGAGGGTCACTGAATACGCAGAGGGAAAGAAAGGTATTGAAATAAAACATGTACACAGGCCCACCACAAACACACACACTTGACACAATATTAAGGATGCCGATTGTTTTTCTTTGACTGTTTTTCTACCTTCTCTCCATCACCTAGCCGTGGACGTCCACGTCAACCGTTGCCTTGACAACATCATGGCGGGCGGAATTCAGATCTGTGGTCTCCACGCCACGGTAGCACCGCGTCGCCAACAGCAACAGAGCCCGCCCACCCTGGAGGAGTTTTTGTTTGTGCCCTACCTAGAGACAGAATGCCTGTCAGCCAATGAGAAGATGGTAGACCAGCTCAAGAACTGCAAAGGTTAGAGTTCATGTTTCAGTTGGCTACCTTTATCATCCAAACAGTGGAAAGTCATTTTGCTTTCAGATTCAGTGTTTAAAATCACAGTTAACATTTTTCAACACATAAAAAAAAAAAATACGTACACACAACGTAACATAATGTAAACCGAAAAGTTGCAAATCTGATGTCGAAGAAAGGCAGATCATACTTCACATTTTGTTAGTCTAAAAAGGCCATAGTACTAAATTGATTACCCTCTGTGTCTGACCCTTGGTTCATGCATCTCTCCAGGTCTGATCCACAAGCTGCAGAAGAAGCTGGCTCCTCAGGGCGTCAAGCTCTCCATCCCTGGTCTAGAGGGGGTGTCTGACCCTGCTGTCCCCAGCCCTGAGCCCGCTGAGCCTGGCTTGCTGCGGCTGCTGTCCCTGCTGTGTGGTCTGGAGCTGAACGGTAACCTGCGGTCAGAGCTGGAGCAGACTGTTGAGAAGGAGAGGGGTTGTCTCCTCCAGGACCCCTTGCTACGTGGCTTACTGGACGGCCCAGCCCTCAGACACTGTTTGGACACAGCCCTGGAGAACACTACCCCCGGGAAGATCAAAGTCCTGGAGGTGAGAACAAAGACGTGATACAGCAGTGGTCACGAGCGCTCTCTCACTCGCCTTCCTCTCTAACCCCTGCTCTGTCTCGCCCCACCTTAGGCCCTCTCCAGCGACGGCCATCTCTTCTCCCGTGCCGTGCCCCTCCTTAACATCCAGCCCATGCTCCGCCTTGACTACGTCGCCACGGCTACGACCCTCGACCTCCTGACCCCCCACCAGACCACCCTGGACGCGCTGGGGGTCACCTCAGCCCAGTGGGACCCCCAGCAGGGCCCTGTGCCTGGGGGAGCGGTCGGTGGGGCCGACCTGGTGGTGTGTAACCACACCTGGGGTCCCCTGGGGGCTGGGGCTGAGGTGGTGGTGGGGAACCTGGCCTCGGGGGCCAAGGAGGGGGGCTTTGTGATGCTCCACACCCTGCTGAAGGGAGAGACGCTGGGGGAGATGGTGGCCTTCCTCACCTACAAGGACAGTCAGAACAACCAGCAGGGACTGCTCTCCCAGGTCAGTTACACTGCAGTCGAAAACTGATACCCTGATCAATCCATAGCCCCCAGCTACCCTTCAGATATTAAAGCAGGACCACACATTACTCTATTAGCATCAGTCAGTATTTAGTGAGTGAGTGAGGATACATAAACTGGTCATACATATAGTCTCATTTGTGACAGTTTTCTCAGTGATTACCTATTATATGATGTCTAATCCTGTAATTGTTCTCTTCTCTAGGCTGACTGGGAGAAAGTCTTCTCTGATGCGTCTCTCAACTTGGTGGCTGTCAGGAAGTCATTTTATGGCTCAGCCCTATTCCTGTGTCGCCGTCGGTTACCCAGCAAACTGCCCATCTTCTTGCCTGTGGACAGCATGGACTACCAGTGGGTGGACACACTCAAGGTGAGGGAAACATCTGTGTGTCTCTGTGTTAATAACTCCTTAAGTGCTTATAAGCCTTTATAACTCTATGTCGCTCCCCCCCAGGAGACGCTGGCTGAGCCCTCAGACTCTCCGGTCTGGCTGACTGCTACCCAGGGCCACTCTGGGGTGGTGGGCATGGTCAACTGTCTACGCCAGGAGCCTGGGGGCAGCCGCATACGGTGAGACTATAGCCTGGTCTTAAAATAAACCTTGCCTCTTCCCATAGACACTGATCTGAAAGGATTGGATTGGTATTAGCAGTATGTACGTCTTAAAAGTACAGAGTTATATATATTATAAAGGTAAAAGCTCCATCTTGCTCTCGGATAGGCTGTGAATCATACAGTGCAGTGAATCACAGACTAATGCTGTACTTCTCTCTCCTCATCTTTACGCTCTCTCTCCAGGTGTGCATTTGTGTCCAACATGTGTGAGTCTTCTGCGGCGCCCACCCTGCAGCCTACCCATAATTCCATGCGGTCTGTGCTGGAGGGAGACCTGTGTATGAACGTGTTTCGTGATGGACACTGGGGTGTGTTCAGACACCAGCTCATCTCTCAGGGTACGAAAACCACACCACTATCTCCCCTCTCTCTTGTTCTTGCTCTAGCAAGATCTCAAAAGTTACACCCAATGACATACCTTGAGAGAAATTTCAAACACTCAGTCATTGCATATGAGCTTGATGATATAATTGCAATGAAAACAAAGTGCTTCACTAATGTCACAGACTAGCCCTAGGCTGATAAGACTTTGATCTTGGACAATAATGGATTCCAAATCTTCTGTTGATCATGCTACAAAGCTTAATACCTCTCTCGCTCTTGCTCTCTCCTCAGGTCTGAGTGAGGAGTTGACAGAGCAGGCGTACGTTAACGTGTTGACCCGCGGTGACCTCTCCTCGCTGCGTTGGATTGCCTCACCCCTCCGCCATTTTGTAGCGAGCAGCCCCCACGTGCAGCTGTGTCGCGTCTACTACAGCTCCCTCAACTTCAGAGACATCATGCTGGCCACCGGGAAACTGCCACCGGACGCCATCCCAGGTAAAGAACACACGCGCGCACACACACAGAGACGCACACAAATGCATACAGACATCTCCTCTAGGAAACTGCCTCCGAAGCTATACCAGTAATGAACACACACACACTCTTCCTATCTCTCACACACACTCTCTCTCTTTTACACACACACACACACAATCTTATTCCCCTGCTTTCCCTCTGTAGGTGACCTGGCCCTGCAGCAGTGCATGCTGGGTATGGAGTTCTCGGGTCGTGACCCCAGCGGTCGGCGTGTGATGGGGCTGCTGCCTGCTAAAGGCCTGGCCACCTGCGTCGATGCGGACACACGCTTCCTCTGGGACGTCCCAGATGGCTGGTAAAACACTGCGACTACCCCAAATCACATCCTGTTCCCTACATTATGTAGTGCATTTGAGTAGGAGTGCTGGTCTACGATCAGTTTTAGAAGGGGGGGACCTGTAGCTCAATTGGTAGAGCATGGCGCTTGTAACGCCAGGGTAGTGGGTTCGATCCCCGCGACCACCCATACGTAAAAATGTATGCACACATGACTGTAAGTCGCTTTGGATAAAAGCGTCTGTAATGGCTTATTATTATTATTATTATTATTATTATTATTATTATCCTAGATCAGCATTCCTATACTTTGTGAATATGGGCCCAGAGCCACAAACGACCTCGTAGGGAGACAATGTTTTGGGGTCTTGACTAACAGACTACCTGTCCACTGAGGGGTATACTACAAACCAGGATCAATGAGTTAGCCAGCTAACTTTTATAAACAACCAGAAATAACTACAGATTTTCAGATTCATTACTAAAGCTAAACTTAGATATGTCTGTTTGGTTGTTGAGTCGATTAGACCATGCCCATTTCAAGCGTATCCTACTAAAAAAATGTAAAGTTATTTCAAAATATTTCTGTAAGTTAGCTGGCTAACTCATTGATAATGCTTTATAGTATTCCCCTATGTTGATGTCTAGCCTTATGACTTAGTTATTGTTTTAAGTAACTTAAGTTATTTCCCTCCCTCTCTAGGACGCTGGAGCAGGCAGCGTCGGTGCCGGTGGTCTACGCCACAGCCTACTATTCCCTGGTGGTCCGAGGCAGGCTCCGCCCAGGGGAGAGTGTTCTCATCCACTCAGGGTCAGGGGGCGTCGGCCAGGCTGCCATCGCCATCGCACTCAGCCAGCGCTGTAGGGTCTTCACTACTGTTGGTGAGTAGCAGAGTCCTGTAGGTACACAAACACACACTCTACCTGTTAATGTCAGAATTGTCAGTGCATTTAGCTGTAGATGTCTCTCTGTAACCCGTGTTTGTGTTCTTTGTCTCAGGTTCAGTAGAGAAGCGTGCCTACCTACAGGAGCGTTTCCCTCAGCTCACCTCTGAGTCCTTCGCCAACTCTAGAGACGCCACCTTCGAACAGCACGTCCTGCTACACACACAAGGAAAAGGTCAGACGCACACAAACTTTAAATATCAGCTCCTATCCAAACTTGCCTCACTCAAACACACGAAACACGTCAACTATACACACTCAACATGATACCACTCAACTCTCTCTCTCAATTAAACATGTTCTTGTGCATCCTGTGTCTGTAGGAGTGGATATGGTGTTGAACTCCCTGGCTGAGGAGAAGCTGCAGGCCAGTCTTCGCTGTCTGGCCCGACATGGACGTTTCCTGGAGATCGGCAAATACGACCTGTCCAACAACTCCCCTCTGGGTCAGTACACAGCACTGCAACTGCTCTCCATCGCAGCCATTTTGTGCCCGACTCACTGTGCCACTGCAGCTGTTCTAATGTCTGACATGAGTCCCTGTTTCCCTCAGGTATGGCTCTCTTCCTGAAGAACGTGGCTTTCCACGGGATCCTATTGGACGCCCTGTTTGAGGAGGGGAACAGGGAGTGGGAGGAGGTGTCCCAGCTGCTGAAGGAGGGCATTGTGGGAGGTGTAGTCAAACCCCTGAGGACTACAGTGTTTGAGAGAGACCAGGTGGAGGATGCTTTCAGATACATGGCCCAGGGAAAACACATCGGCAAAGTCCTGCTACAGGTCAGTTACTCAACAACTCCCCCTCTTCCTTATTCATTCACTCTTTCTTTTTCTCCCTCACAAAACCACAGCTTTTACTGTCTCCTCAACTCTTTCTTTTAGACCGGTCCATCACATTTTCTCGACCTTTTCTCCCTTTTTCTTTAACACTATACATACAGACCTTTTATTACATTGACCTGTTATTACATTATTATTACATTATTATAACACTGTTATTACCACGTATTATACTCTTGATACATGACAGTTTATTACAATCCACTCTGTGTGTTGGGTCTGACGTGGTGGCAGGTAGCCTAGCGGTTAAGAGCGTTGGGCCAGTAACTGAAAGCTTGCTGGTTTGAATCCCTGAGCCGACTACTTGAAAAATCTAGGCAAATCTAGGCAAGGTACTTAACTTCTAATTGTCTGCTAAATTACTCAAATGTAAATGTCTCTCTCTCTCTCTCTAGGTGCGTTCAGAGGAGAAGGGTAGTGGTACTCAGGCGGTGGGCTCACCCCTCTCCCTCCCCGCCATCTGCCGTACCTTCTGCCCCGCTTCCCACTCTTACATCATCACCGGGGGACTGGGCGGCTTCGGCTTGGAACTCGCTCATTGGCTGACGGAGAGAGGCGCCCGCAAACTGGTGCTCACCTCCAGATCGGGCATCCGCAACGGTAAGCGACAAGAACTCAGAACTTTTACTTGTACTTGCTGGATTGTAGCACACCAGCAAAGCCATTGTGTTCTTACATTAGCTGCACACTTGTTGTTTGTGACAGTCCAGTCACTTTTGTTATTGTCGGGTCACATTGCTAGGTTACCAGGCGAAGCGCGTGCGTGAGTGGCAGGGGATGGGTGTGCAGGTGCTGGTGTCCACCAGTGATGTCAGCACCCAGGATGGGGCGGAGCGACTCATCAACGAGGCCTGCAGGCTGGGGCCTGTGGGAGGAGTCTTCCACCTCGCCATGGTAACACCCCCCCCCCCCTTACCTGTACACTGTAGCTTTTTGTTTTCAACTGTCCCCCTCTCACCTGTCTCTCTCTCTCACCTGTCTCTCTCTCTCACCTGTCTCTCTCTCTCACCTGTCTCTCTCTCTCACCTGCCTCTCTCGCTCTCTCTCACCTGCCTCTCTCGCTCTCTCTCACCTGCCTCTCCCTCTCTCTCTCACCTGCCTCTCCCTCTCTCTCTCACCTGCCTCTCCCTCTCTCTCTCACCTGCCTCTCCCTCTCTCTCTCACCTGCCTCTCCCTCTCTCTCTCACCTACCTCTCCCTCTCTCTCACTTGTCTCTGTCTCACCTGTCTCTCTCGCTCTCTCTAACTTGTGCCTCTCTAACCTGTCTCTCTCACCAGTCCCTGTCTCACCCATCTTAACCTGTCTCTTTCTCCTGTCTGTGTTTGTACCAGGTGTTGAAGGATGGCATGCTGGAGAATCTGACTCCTCAGCTGTTCCTGGATGTCAACAAACCCAAATACAACGGCACCCTCCACCTGGACAAGTAAGACAACACACACAGGCGTGGCAGTTAGCCTAGAGATCACTCCTCCTGGTGCTTCTGTAGTTCTGCTGAGATTTACCAGTCTTTCCATATAAGGATCTGTCAATAACCAATGTTCAGAGGAACAGAAAATCCAAAAGCAGTGTGAGTTAGTCAATGGTTTTCCTTTCTCTCTCCCTCTTTCTCAGGGTGACCAGAAAGCTGTGTCCAGATCTTAGCTACTTCGTAGCCTTCTCCTCTGTGAGCTGCGGCCGAGGCAACGCCGGCCAGAGTAACTACGGTTACGCCAATTCCGCCATGGAGCGCGTGTGCGAGCAGCGACGCCACGATGGCCTGCCCGGATTGGCTGTCCAGTGGGGCGCCATCGGCGATGTGGGCGTTGTCCTGGAGACCATGGGCGGTAACGACGTGGTGGTGGGCGGGACTCTCCCGCAGCGCATCACTTCCTGTCTGGAGGTGCTGGACCGCTTCCTGTGCGAGCGGCGTCCGGTGATGTCAAGCTTCGTGCTGGCAGAGAGGAGCGTGGTGAAGAGCGAAGGAACAGGACAGAGAGACCTGGTGGAGGCTGTCGCTCATATACTGGGTAAGACCCCTCATCACCCATACACCTCCATACAACTAACCCTATAACAAACCCCAGACAGAGACCTGAGGGGTGTACTACAAAGCAGGATCAAGGAGTAAGCCAGTTAACTTGCCTAAATATTCTGAAATAACTTTTTAGTTTTTAGACAGATGAGCTTGAAATGAGCATGGTCTAATTGACTCAACAACAAAAACCCATTTGTATGTAAGTCAGCTTAGCTTTCTTAAAGGTTGCTGGCTAACTCATAGATCCTGCTTTGTAGTATATCCACCTAGTGGAGGCTGTGGCTCACATACTGGGTAAGACTAGAGAAAGAGAGAGATGTCCCTCATCACCCATACACCTCCATCACCATGTAACCAGCTATAGATTTTTCCTGAAGTTACCCCATCACAGCTGATGGGTGGGCTGGTGTTGTGTTTAGATCAATAGATTTGAGCTGGTTGGGTGTTTTCATTCCATGTGTAACTCCCTGATTATTTCTCCCTCTCATTCTCCCCTGTCCCATCTAACCTTTTCAGGTGTGCGTGATGTCAGCAGCCTAAACGCTGACGCCTCATTGGCTGATCTGGGTCTGGACTCTCTGATGGGCGTGGAGGTGCGTCAGACACTGGAGCGCGATTATGACATTGTCATGGCAATGAGGGAGATCCGACAGCTCACCATCAACAAGCTCCGAGAGCTGGCCAGCCAACCGGCGGGAATGGCAGGTGTGTGTGTGTGTACATAAACACTGTAAGCAAGAATTACTTTGTATAGTTAGGAAGCTTGTGTGTGTGTCATGAACTTATGTGTACTCTCGCTCTCCCCCCTTTCTTTTTCTTTCCCTCCCTCTCTCCAGAGTCCCATCAGTCTCCAGTGAAGAAGGGAGGAGTGCATTCTCTGTTGGAGTCAGACCTCAGTTTGATGCTGGTCAACCCAGACGGACCCACGGTCTCCCGTCTCAACGAGGTGCAGAGTGCTGAGCGCCCGCTGTTCCTGGTCCACCCTATAGAGGGCTCCATCGCTGCCTTCCACACACTCACCGCCAAGCTCAGTGTGCCCTGCTACGGCCTGCAGTGCACTAAAGGTACACACACAGGAACCAATACACACAGGAACCAATACACACAGGAACCAATACACACAGGAACCAATACACACATGAACCAATACACACAGGAACCAATACACACAGGAACAAACTCCCTCCTCTCACAATCATACTGATACAGTCCCACACTCTCTCTCAAGTTAAAAACGTTATCTTAATGACTGAAACTGTCTCTCCCTCCCCCCCATCGCTCTAGCTGCTCCTTTGGACAGTATACAGTCTCTGGCTACATACTATGTGGAGTGTATACGTCAGGTAAAAAAGATACTAACATCAACTTAATTTGTATTTATATATTTACATACATGATAGATAATTACAGTGATTTATAAATAACTGTCTCTGTGCTTATGTTTTATTTGTGTAGGTGCAATCAGAGGGTCCGTACCGGATTGCCGGCTACTCCTTTGGGGCCTGCGTGGCGTTTGAGATGTGTTCTCAGCTGCAGGCCCAGGGTAGAACCGTAGATTACCTCTTCCTCTTTGACGGATCACATTCCTACGTCGCCGCTTACACACAGGTGAGAGCTTATGCAGGCATATTGATACACACACAGACACCGGTGATACGCGTGTCTGTACATACTGACACCCACATACAGATGAGAGATTATGCAGGTATGCACATGTACTCTGACACATACACACATCCTCGAACTCAGTTCCTTCACATTGAACTCTACTTCAAAAGAGTCATTCAACTCATAATTAACCGTAGTGTTATGTGTAGAGTTAACCTAATGTTTGTATTCTATTTGCCTTTCAGAGCTACAAATCCAAGCTGACCCCTGGTAAAGAGTCTGAGGCAGAGACTGAAGCCCTGTGTGCTTTCATCCAGCAGTTCACTGGCATCGAGTACAACAAGGTACAACACTTTACAACAGCAGATAATTACATACTGTACTCACTGGCTATGGGATAACATTAAACTAACATTATACTTGAGTCTGGTTCAATGTATAATACTCACATTTCTTGTTCTGCCTCTTTTACCCCTCCACTCTCTTTCTCTTTCACCCTCTCCTCGCTCTATCTCTCTCTAGTTGTTGGAGACCCTCCTCCCTCTGCCTGATCTGAAGGCCCGTGTCAACATGGCGGTGGACCTCATCACCTCCAGCCATAAGAACGTCAGTAAAGACTCCCTGCGATTCGCTGCCGCCACCTTCTACTACAAACTCAAGGCTGCCGACGGTTACGTCCCGGCAACCAAATACCACGGCAACGTCACCCTGCTCCGAGCCAAGGCCAGCAGCGACTACGGAGACAACCTGGGGGCTGACTACAAACTGAGCGAGGTGGATATACACAAACACGCATGAACATGCGCATGCACACACACTACTATAATAACAGGCTTTGTTTCTCTTCAGGTGTGTGATGGTAAGGCGTCGGTCCATTAAAAAGCATGAGCTGGCGCACACCCAAAATGATTTAGTGTTGAGGTGCTGACTAACGGGGAATAAACTGTAAACTATAAAAACAAAGAGTCGCACACTCCATGTATAAACACCCAGTAATTTATTGGGTAAACCACCAACGTTTCAGCATCACTGTGACTTCTTCAGGGTAATGTCATGAATGCTTGAACCAGGTTATGTAGACAAAACAGTGCAATTAGTGCAACCAAAGACAATAGTGAGGGGTGTGTCATAATTTTTAGGTTGATTAGAATGAATTGAGTGAAACTGATAAGACAATAATTTACAGCATATTGAATATATTAGGCTATTGTTAGCATTAGTATAAGATTAGCATCAACATACATTATTGTTTAATTTAATTTCACAGCACGCACACACACTACTATAATAACAGGCTTTGTTTCTCATCAGGTGTGTGATGGTAAGGTGTCAGTCCACGTCATCGAGGGAGACCACCGCAGCTTCTTGGAAGGAGAGGGGGTGGAGTCTATCAGCAGCATCATCCACAGCTCATTGGCCGAGCCACGCATCAGTGCCCGGGAGGGTTAGACCAGTCCCGCCCCTTCCCAGCCCTCTCCCCCAATAGCACCAACTTCTCCTATACCCAAACCTAAACCCCATTGGGCAATACATATAATGGACACAACCCCCAACCTATCAAAGCTCTTAGCTCGCTGCCACAGGGTATGTTCTGTATGTTTGTGCTCCACCAATAAGGTCCTCGCTCTCTTTTATTTGTATTATTATAATTTTTTATCCTGTCTATTCTACCATTACAAACATGATAAAGAGTTAGATGCACAACTCTGTACTGGTAATCTAACCTGCTACAACTGGAAACGTGCTGGCTCAACCCTATAGCTAGCCTAGCATGTGAGCCTGGCTGCATTGCCAACTGACTATTGCCTAGACCTACCTAGCTGTAGTGTTATGATACTACTCAACCCACCAGTCTGCTAAAGGGTGTTTCGTAAACTTGGTAATAAAGGTGTATGTGTGGACTCAGACCCTCTACCTATCTTATGCCAAACCCTAGCAGTGCCCTAATGATGCTGACTCTTCCACCTGTACATAGCCTCCTTTCTCACCTGGCTAACACCTGTTCAAGCTCTGTACCTGTTACCAAGTGTGACGTTGGCTTAGGAGGAAACCATTGTTACATGGTTGTCTTTGTTTGGGGATGTTGTTTTGTATAAAAGGGTTTGTTTACCAGCATTGGTCGTAAGTTATGATCTCTATTTTTGTTGATTTAAAATAGTTTGCAGTGACTGTTGTAGTATTGTTACACTGATCTACTTAAGGTAGGTTCACACAGAGAAATGCATAAGACTCCCCAACATGAGAACTAAAGGGGTTACTGTAGCTACAAGCAGGAAAATGGCTAAAAGTATTTGACTGACACCATATTTGATCAAGTTAATAACTTTTTAACTATTCAGCTGTTTACTGGAAATAAGACTCCCTGTGTCTGTCCTACCATTTAAGAACTGAAATAATTTTTGAAAACGACAGTATTCTTCTGGGTTGAGATCTGGGACTGTTGCCTTTCCTGTGTGAGTACACCTTTTTTAAGAGGACTGATTGGATATCTACAGGTCACATTTCTATGATCTTGGCTTCTTTGACAAAAATAAGTAATTTAAATTGCTACTGTTTTAAAAAATGTATGCTGTTCTATGTAACTTGCTACAATGGATTACTAGTAATACAATTAACCTTGTTTTTCATTTCCTTCAATGTGAAGAAACATTCCTGAAATATTGTTACACAAGACTAATGTTTTTAATATTTTGAATATTACTGCTGTCAACATGCAATGCTTCAAAACGCTTTGGCACTTGTTTGACAGGAAATAGAGCAATGGAATAGTATTTGGGTAGTACCATACAAGTGATGTCCTGTGAAATCTATGGTGTTCAGGAGGGCACAATGAAGTAAAAGTATTTGCAAACTAAAATGAGGGTTCTTTATTGGATAAATTCAGGTCGTACCTCCCTGTTCCAAAACATTTTCTCCCAGTTCGTGCCCACTGAACACGATCCGATTCACTGTCTCACTGAAAGAGTAGTAGTTTGTCCAAGCTTCCATTTTGTTTGTGATGTCACGTCAGAATGCAGGCGCCGTTAGGTGTGGAATCATTGATCTGAATAACGGTCTTGTTGTTGAGTAGGTAGAATTTACCCCTAACCGCTTGTCCAGGACCAGATTATTTTACTGTCCTCCTAATGGTTAGTGTTAGGACTGTGGGCAGGATAATCTGATCCTAGGTCTGTGGTTACGAGGCAACTTTCTACCTCCAGCTGTTTTTGACTCCCATGACCTTTGCTGACCCCTGAAGGTCCTCCAAGATCAGGGGTCCAATCCCAGAATGCAACAGACTGACCTGACCTCTGAGACTTCTAATCAGGTCTATGAAGAGTCAGGTGGCTTTAATTTGAGCATGGTGATTGGCTGCAGTAAAAAGGAGGAGGAAATAATTGAGTGTGCTCCTTTCTAGTTAGTTTTTCCCAGTATTTATTGTATTACTCCAAATAAAGCGCGATCACTAACATCCTGCCTCACTGTCTGTCTGGTTTCTTTGTAAACTTATTGAGGCAACTACAACAGGTCATGATAGATCTCAGCAAGTGGTCTCCTTAGCTTATTCAACTGACCATAATCTTCAGGCAGTCATAAAATACTCCTGGCCTTTCACACCTTAATGTCAATCCCTTTTGTATAACTGACCATACATCCCCACACATTCCTTATGCAATCAGACATACTGTATCTCCAAATGGTAATGTGTTTGTGTCATATAGAAGTTACCAGTAGAAAGTCACACAGCAGCCAGCTATAAGGACCATCTGTCACACTAAGTTCAGTACAGGTCACAGGTCTTTCTCTGCCTTTGAAGTTAGAATGGATGCTTCGGCAGAGGTGTGTGTGTGTTCCTTTGCGGTTCGATACAGATGCTGTGAGTGAGAGTGATAAGACGTATGCACATGACTGTTAGTCGCTTTGGATAAAAGCCTCTGCTAAATGGCATTTATTATTATTATTATTATTATTATTATACAAACATTAGGATCACCTAATAGTGAGTTGCACCTGGATTCACCTGGTCAGTCTGTCATGGAAAGAGCAGGTGTTCTTAATGTTTTGTACACTCAGTGTATAGTATAAGAACAAGACAATGACACTGAAGATGCATTGACCTTTCAGTCCACCAGGGGGCTATCTAGCGCTCAGACATATGGTGCACTACTTTTGAACAGGGCCTGGTCCAATGCAGTGCACTATGTAGGGAATATGGTGCAATTTGGGACGTTACCCTAGAACTGGGACACTCCTCACCTGTGGTAAGTGGAGATCAGTGACACTGAATAATATAGTTGTCAAATCAAATCAAATCTTATTTGTCACATGTGCCAAATAAAACAGGTGTAGACCTTACAGTGAAATGGTTACTTACAAGCCCTTAACCAACAATGCAGTTTTAAGAAAAATAAGTGTTAAGTAAAAAATAGATACATATGTTTTTTTAATCAATTTATCAAGAAAAATATAAAAATTATTAAAGAGTAGCAGTAAAATAACAGTAGCAAGGCTATATACAGGGGGTACCGGTACAGAGTCAATGTGCGGGGGCACAGGTTAGTCTAGGTAATTTAGGTAATATGTACATGTAGGTAGAGTTAAAGTGACTATGCATAGATAATAAACAGAGAGTAGCAGCAGCGTAAATGGGGGGGTGGGGGGGACAATGCAAATTGTCCGGGTAGCCATTTGATTAGCTGTTCAGGAGTATTATGGCTTGGGGGTAGAAGCTGTTAAGAAGCCTTTTGGACCTAGATTTGGCGCTCCGGTACTGCTTGCCGTGCGGTAGCAGAGAGAACAGTCTATGACTAGGATGGCTGGAGTCCTTGGCAATTTTTAGGGCCTTCATCTGACACCGCCTGGTATAGAGGTCCTGGATGGCAGGAAGCGTGGCCCCAGTGATGTACTGGGTCATACGCACTACCCTCTGTAGTGCCTTGCGGTCTGAGGTCGAGCAGTTGCCATACCAGGCTGTGATGAAACCAGTCAGGATGCTCTCGATGGTGCAGCTGTATAACTTTTTGAGGATCTGAGGACCCATTCCAAATATTTTCAGTCTCCTGAGGGGGAATAGGCTTTCTCGTGCCCTCTTCACAACTGTCTTGGTGTGTTTGGACCATAATAGTTTGTTGGTGATGTGGACACCAAGGAACTTGAAGCTCTCGACCTGCTCCACTACAGCCCTGTCGATGAGAATGGGGGCGTGCTCGGTCCTCCTTTCCTGTAGTCCACAATCATCTCCTTTGTCTTGATCACATTGAGGGAGAGGTTGTTATCCTGGCACCACACGGCCAGGTGTCTGACCTCCTCCCTATAGGCTGTCTCATCGTTGTCGGTGATCAGGCCTACCACTGTTGTGCCGTCGGCAAACTTAATGATGATGATTGGCCCCGTGTAGCTCAGTTGGTAGAGCATGGCGCTTGCAATGCCAGGGTTGTGGGTTCGTTTCCCACGGGGGGGCAGTATGAAAAAATTTATGCACTCACTAACTGTAAATCGCTCTGGATAAGAGCGTCTGCTAAATGACTAAAATGTAAATGTAAATAGTGGAGTAACAGGTTGTTCCTCAGATAATGACCACCCTTTGAGACTGATTAAACCACAGCCTTGGATGTTCAAAGACTGTTACACTGCAGAGAGAGAAATCTAACTGCATATGCCCTCACTGGCCTCTGTTGGTGTTCGTAATCTAAATAAAGTCAATGAACTGTCCTATCCTGTGACAGGTGGAATTTAACATGAAGCGTGTGTGTATTAATAATCCCTCACTTCGGTACCTTATGCAGACATCCTTGTAGACGACAGAATAAGACAAAAATCTATCATATCAGAGCTTGAGAAGAAAAGTCTTGCAGAGGAGCAGAGTAATTATTCTATCCACAGTCACAGAGTTGAAGTAAGGACACGTTTACAACAGACCTGCACATTAGGATTGGTCTTCCTCAACGATGATGAATGATATATATTGGTTTTATGATGCTATCTGTGTTGGGTGGGTGGATGCATGGTGGCCTAGGACTAGGTAATGATGTTATACTGAATGATTATGAGACGACAGCGTCAGAGCTCGTCTCATAGTGGATCAGTCACAGATCCATGTCTTTTTAATCTCAATCTCCTGTAACACTATATCTAGACTATCTCTGTCACTCTCTCTCTCTGCGACTTTTGGTCTCTCTACCTCTCTCACTCGTGTATATCTAGACTCCATCTCTCTCTGCGACTTTTGCTCTCTCTACCTCTCTCACTCGTGTATATCTAGACTCCATCTCTCTCTGCGACTTTTGCTCTCTCTACCTCTCTCACTCGTGTATATCTAGACTCCATCTCTCTCTGCGACTTTTGGTCTCTCTACCTCTCTCACTCGTGTATATCTAGACTCCATCTCTCTCTGCGACTTTTGCTCTCTCTACCTCTCCCTCACTCACTCTTGTATATTTAGTCTATCTCTCTCTCACTCTTTCCCTATCTTCTTTCCTTCTGTCACTCTTTCTTCCTCTCTTCTTTCCTTCTCGGTCTCTCTTGCTTTCTCTCTCGCGTCAATTCTTCTCACTTATTCCATTAGAGATCTTCAGCACAGGTATTTGAGCTGATGTGCATCTGGGGTGGGACCAGATCAGGCTGTTGGATGGCAGGCTTGCTCAATTCTCTCATGAACACCGCCCCTATGCATCAACATTCCTTTGTTTTGAAAGGGCATAGATTGGTGTGTTTCTCTGAATGGAGATTAATTAACAAAGGTGATCTTCAACTAAGACCCTGGCCTACCCCAGCAGGCAAAAGCAGTGGTGATGATGATGAAGTCATTTCAACCAGCTTTAACCGGTAGGATGTGATTTATTTTGGACATTCTATTGTTACTGGTGAAAGGGGTGGAAGCATGGTTTCGGGGCTTGGGGGGGGGGACTTGTTTTCTGGGGGACTCTCCGAATTCCACCCCCAATCAGAACCACTCACCTCATGGACACTGTCAAATCACAACCAACACCACACCCACACAAACAGGAAATGTTCTAACTTAAAAGCAAACCAAGTTTAAATAAACATAAACTAAACTGATCTCTGATACTCTGCTGCTCAAAATGGCAGAATTTGAATTGAATTTAAATTACAGGAAGTAGAATTGAATTAAAAACCAATTCAAAGACATTCAAATGAGACATAAAACATGAACAATGCATTCTTTTGACACATATTTTACCATAACCATCTGCCACTTATCACTGCAAACATGTAATGACACGTTAAGTTGTTCCAATTAATTTATAGTTTGTTCCCTTCCATTTTGGAATGCTTGATGTAATGCATTCTGGTTAAATCTATTTTTCTAATACTTAAAAGGGTAGCAGGGCTGCCAACTTTTGAAGAAAACTTGGAGTGAGATTTGCTATGTGAATTTCATTACTGTCACGCCCTGGCTCTGGGACTCTGTTATGTTGAGCCAGGGTGTGTGGTTTCTATGTGTGTTGTGTGCTAGGGTGATTTTCTAGTTTGTTTGTTTCTATGTTGGCCGGTGTGGTTCTCAATCAGAGGCAACGTGAATCAGCTGTTGCTTGTTGTCTCTGATTGGGAACCATATTTAGGTAGCCTGTTTTTTCCACAGTGTTTGTGGGATGTTGTTCCGTTTGGTTTGTGTAACCGTAGGACTGCACGTTTCGTATCGTTTGTTGTTTTGTTCTGGAATAAAAGAAGTATGTTCACTTATCACGCTGCGCATTGGTCCACTTCTTCCTCCGACGATTGTGACAGAAGATCCAACCATAACTGGACCAAGCAGCGTGTCCAGGAGCCAACGCCAGAGAGGGCGTTAAAGGATATCAACCTCGACTGGGTCAAGCCGCGGGAGGAGGAGAGAGGCTGGACTTGGGAGCAGAGAAGCGAGAGTCTGGCGAGAGCCATGGAGGCCTGGCCCACGGGGAGGAGAGACGCCCAAAATGTTTAGGGGGGGGCTCACGACGGGGCAGCAGGAGGCCGGGATAGAGTGGTTCAGCGGGTTGGCAAAGGAGGCCGCCAGGTTACAGGAGTCACTGGTCACCAGGGGGAAGGAGAATGTAGAGGCACGGCGGGAGGTACTGGGGTGTGTTGCCAGTCCGGTCCGGCCCGTTCCTGATCCCCGCGTAGGGCCAGTGGTGTGTGTCCCCAGTACGGTCCGGCTTGTTCCTGTCCCTTGCACCGAGCCTGTGGTGCGCGTCGCCAGCCCGGTCCGGCATGTTCCTGCCCCTCGCACCAAGCCTGTGGTGTGCGTTGTCAGCCCGGTCCGGCCTGTTCCTGCTCCCTGCACCAAGCCAGTGGTGCGCTTCGTCAGCCCGGTTCGGCCCGTCCCTGCTCCCCGCACCAAGCCTATGGTGCGCGTCGTCAGCCCGGCCCGGCCCGTCCCTGCTCCCCGCACCAAGCCTGTGGTGCGCGTCGTCAGTCCGGCACAGCCCGTGCCTGTTCCACCGGTGCCTGGTCCGGCACCGGTCAGCTGCTCCACTCCGGAGCTAGGGCAATCCGCTCCACCAGTGTTCAGTCCAGCTCCGGCCAGCAGGACCAGACCGGACCAGGGGCGCTTTGGGGGGTTTGTTGGAGGGTGGGTGGGGGTCAAGCCCGGAGCCGGAACCGCCTCCGAGGAGGAATGCTCACCCGGCCCTCCCCTGTTCGGTTTATGTTTGGCGCGGTCGCAGTCCGCGCCTTTGGGGGTACTGTCACGCCCTGGCTCTGGGACTCTGTTATGTTGAGCCAGGGTGTGTGGTTTCTATGTGTGTTGTGTGCTAGGGTGATTTTCTAGTTCGTTTGTTTCTATGTTGGCCGGTGTGGTTCTCAATCAGAGGCAACGTGAATCAGCTGTTGCTTGTTGTCTCTGATTGGGAACCATATTTAGGTAGCCTGTTTTTTCCACAGTGTTTGTGGGATCTTGTTCCGTTCGGTTTGTGTAACCGTAGGACTGCACGTTTTGTATCATTTGTTTTGTTCTGGAATAAAATAAGTATGTTCACTTATCACGCTGCGCATTGGTCCACTTCTTCCTCCGACGATCGTGACAATTACCTCCTGGCACAGCCCCTAGACGGGGGACTCCCCCAGGAATATTTTACTTTTTTAAGGTGGATTGACACTTTATTCAGACAGTAATTAAATGAGAAAGGGAGACAGGGAAATGCTAGAAACAGTGTGAAGGTTGGAAGCAGGGATTGATCTCTGTTCTCATGTGGAAAGTTGTATGCGACACATGCCGGGGAGTGTTACCACAAAAAAATTACACAAAATGCACATCACATTCATGTTCTTATTAGCTCATGTGAGCACTGCAATTCAGTTTTCTGTATTGTAAATGCTAAAGTGCACTCTTGTAAAAGGCCCTTAGTTAAATCTAAAACGTTGTATTCTATACCCATTTGAAGAGAAACAAGTTATTGTGTTTGTTAAGATTAGATTCTCATTGAAATTTCAGGCCCGACCCCAAGTTTGGGAACCACTGTAACCTCTCTCTCTGTTTGCTTACTCTCTCTGTGTCTACTCTGCCTCTTCCTGCATTGCAGCCTGCCACAGCCTCACCACGGTCTGCCCCACCACTGTCTGTCTCACTACCCTCTGTAAAGCAGTTTTAAAAATAGATTTTTATATACATGAGAAGAATAGAAAATGTTCTTTATATTTAAATTGTCTTTCTATTTCACTAAATTTTTGGTCCCACAGGCTGTGCCAACACATACACTACCAGTCAAGAGTTTGGACACACCTACTCATTCAAGGGTTTTTCTTTATTTTTACATTGTAGAATAACAGTGAAGACATCAAAAGATGAAATAACACATATGGAATCATGTAGTAACCAAAAAAGTGTTAAACAAATCAAAATATATTTTATTTTTCAAATAGCCACCCTTTGCCTTGACAGCTTTGCACACTCTTGGCATTCTCTCAACCAGCTTCATGAGGTAGTCACATGGAATGCATTTCAATTAACAGGTGTGCCTTCTTAAAAGTTAATTTGTGGAATTTCTTTCCTTCTTAATGCATTTGAGCCAATCAGTTGTGTTGTGACAAGGTATACAGAAGATAGCCCTATTTGGTAAAAGACCAAGTCCGTATTATGGCAAGAACAGCCCAATTGAACCAATCGAGATGGTTTGGGATGAGTCGGACGGCAGAGTGAAGGAAAAGCAGCCAACAAGTGCTCAGCATATGTCGGAACTCCTTCAAGACTGTTGGAAAATAATTCCAGGTGAAGCTGATTGAGAGAATGCCAAGAGTGTGCAAAGCTGTCATAAAGGCAAAGGGTGGCTATTTGAAGAATCTCAAATATAAAATATACTTTCATTTGTTTAACACTTTTTTGGTTACTAAATGATTCCATATGTGTTATTTCATAGTTTTGATGTCTTTACTATTATTCTACAATGTAGAAAATAGTAAAAAAATAAAAAAGCCTTGAATGAGTAGGTGTGTCCAAACTTTTGACTGGTACTGTAATTGACATGAAAGTGCATTCTAACAGTGTAAAAGGCACTTAGTTTACTCTAAAATGTTGTATTATATACCCATTTGAAGGTAAACAAGTTATTAATGTGTTTGATAAGATTAAAGATTCTCTCAGGGGACCCAAACCCCATGTTTGGGAACCACTTTACTACTAAACTCACTCTGCTTGCATACTCCCACGGGGGGGCCAGTATGAAAAAAAATATATAAAATAATAATGTATGCACTCACTAACTGTAAGTCGCTCTGGATAAGAGCGTCTGCTAAATGACTAAAAATGTAAATCTAAAATGTCTCCTGCATTTCAGCCTGCCTCTTTCCTCTATGTAAAGCAAAGTTATTTTGTTATGAGAACTTAAGTACATTTTTACATTTTAGTCATTTAGCAGACGCTCTTATCCAGAGCGACTTACAGTTAGTGAGTGCATACATTTTTTTTTTCATACTGTCCCCCCGTGGGAATCGAACCCACAACCCTGGCGTTGCAAGCGCCATGCTCTACCAACTGAGCTACACGGGGCTAGTAGCCTATCTTTTGTTAAGATTATAGTTAGCCTAATTTCATTCAACTGCGCCTGCTGAGGTCAGGCTCCATGTAACATTAGCTTCTAACTTCATCCTTCTAGCCAGCTAGTTATAGCTAGCTGGCTAACAGTAGCCAGAGCCCTTGAGCTAGCTAGCCATCTGACTGAAATATCTGCAACTATTTACCAGATTTTATTTATTAGGATCCCCATTAACCGACGCCAATGGCGACAGCTGGTCTTAATGGGGTCCGACACATAACGAAAAAGAAATTATAGACAAAATACTTTACAATTTACATACACTACCGTTCAAAAGTTTGGAGTCACTTAGTCCTTGTTTTGTAAAAAATAAAAATCCATTAAAATAACATCAAATTGATCAGAAATACAGTGTAGACATTGTTAATGTTGTAAATGGCTATTGTAGCTGGAAACGGCTGATTTTTTATGGAATATCTACATAGGCATACAGAGGCCCATTATCAGCAACCATCAGTCCTGTGTTCCAATGGCACGTTGTGTTTGCTAATCCAAGTTTATCATTTTAAAAGGCTAATTGATCATTAGAAAATCCTTTTGCAATTATGTTAGCACAGCTGAAAACTGTTGTGCTGATTAAAGAAGCAATAAAACTGGCCTTCTTGAGTCTAATTGTGTATCTGGAGCATCAGCAATTGTGGGTTCGATTACAGGCTCAAAATGTCCAGAAACAAATAACTTTCTTCTGAAACTTGTCAGTCTATTTTTGTTCTGATAAATGAAGGCTATTCCATGCGAGAAATTGCCAAGAAACTGAAGATCTCGTACAACGCTGTGTCCTACTCCCTTCACAGAACAGCGCAAACTGGCTCTAACCAGAATAGAAAGAGGAGTGGGAGGCCCCGGTGCACAACTGAGTAAGAGGACAAATACATTAGTGTCTAGTTTGAGAAACAGACGCCTCACAGGTCCTCAACTGGCAGCTTCATTAAATAGTACCCGCAAAACACCAGTCTCAACGTCAACAATGAAGAGGCGACTCTGGGATGCTGACCTTCTAGGCAGAGTTGCAAAGAAAAAGCCATATCTCAGACTGGCCAATAAAAGATTAAGATGGGCAAAAGAACACAGACACTGGACAGAGGAAGATTGGAAAAAAGTGTTATGGACAGACAAATCGAAGTTTGAGGTGTTTGGATCACAAAGAAGAACATTTGTTAGACGCAGACCAAATGAAAAGATGCTGGAGGATTGCATGATGCCATCTGTCAAGCATGGTGGAGGCAATGTGATGGTCTGGGGGTGCTTTGGTGGTGGTAAAGTGGGAGATTTGTACAGAGTAAAAGGGATCTTGAAGAAGGAAGGCTATCACTCCATTTTGCAACGCCATGCCATACCCTGTGGACAGCGCTTGATTGGAGCCAATTTCCTCCTACAACAGGACAATGACCCAAAGCACAGCTCCAAACTATGCTATAACTATTTAGGGAAGAAGCAGTCAGCTGGTATTCTGTCTATAATGGAGTGGCCAGCACAGTCCCCGGATCTCAACCCTATTGAGCTGTTGTGGGAGTAGCTTGACCGTATGGTACGTAAGAAGTGCACATCAAGCCAATCCAACTTGTGGGAGGTGCTTCAGGAAGCATTGGGTGAAATCTCTTCAGATGATCTCAACAAATTGACAACTTGAATGCCAAAGGTCTGCAGGGCTGTAATTGCTGCAGATGGAGGATTCTTGACGAAAGCAAAGTTTGAAGAACACAATTATTATTTCAATTAAAAGTCATTATTTCTAACCTTGTCAATGACTACATTTCCTATTCATTTTGCTATATTTCCTATTCAAACTCATTTCACGTACGTTTTCATGGAAAACAAGGACATTTCTAAGTGACCCCAAACTTTTGAACGGTAGTGTAGATTTAAAAACATTAACATGTAGTGTGTGTGTGCATCTATCAGTTACACATACGTCAGTACATACACACAACAAGTAGGTCACATGGGGGAGAGGCGTTGTGCCGTGAGGTGTTGCCTTATTTGTTTTCTGAAACCAGGTTTGCTGTTCACTTGTGCTATATAAGATGGAAGGGAGTTCCATGCACTCATGGCTCTGTATAATACTGTATGTTTCCTTGAATTTGTTCTGGACCTGGGGACTGTGAAAAGACCCCTGGTGGCATGTCTGGTGGGGTATGGGTGTGTGGAATTTCCAACACATTGTTTCTTATAAAAAAAAGAAGTCCGTCTTTCCTCAACTCTTAGCCAAGAGAGACTGCCATGCATAGTATTAATATTAGCCCTCTGATTACAATGAAGAGACGTGCCACTCTGTTCAACCCCAGCTGCAGCTTAACTAGGTATTTCTTTGCAGCACTTGACCATATGACTGGACATTAATCAAGATAAGATACATTTTTTACACAAAAAAAAACAAACATTTTTAGTCATTTAGCAGACGCTCTTATCCAGAGCAACTTACAGTTAGTGAGTGCATACATTATTTTTCATACTGGCCCCCCGTGGGAATTGAACCCACAACCCTGGCGTTGCAAACGCCATGCTCTACCAACTGAGCTACATTCCTGCCGGCCATTCCCTCCCCTACCCTGGACGACACAGGGCCAATTATGCGCCGCCCCATGGGTCTCCCGGTCGCAGCCAGCTACGACAGAGCCTGGATTCGAACAGTGCCTTAGACCACTGCGCCACTCGGGAGGCCATAAAACTAGAGCCTGCAGGACTTGCTTTATGGAGGGTGGTGTCAAAAAAGCAGAGCATCTCTTTATTACAGCCAGACCTCTCCCCATCTTTACAACCATTTAATCTATATGTTTTGACCATGACAGTTTACAATCTAAGGCAGGGGTGTCAAACGACCGTCACCGAGGAGTTTGTGGAGTTGGTGCCGATGACAGATACAACGACAGCAGCTGATATTTTTACCGCACTCGTCGGCGCGCTGGACAGGGTCGGAGTGGACTGGTCCCGCGCTGTCAGCCTGGTTACAGATGGTGCGCCCTCAATGATCGGGAAAAAAGCAGGCGTTGTGACAAAGTTCAGAGAGAAAGTGCAATCTGCAAATGGAGGACGTGATTTTTTGACTTTTTACTGTATTTTGCACCAGGAGGCTTTGTGTTGCAAGTCATTAAAGATGGATAACGTCATGAAGGTGGTCATCCAAACTGTTAATTTTATCCGATCCAGAAGCCTGAATCACCGTCAGTTTGACAGCCTTCTCAGAGAGAAAGACCACATCTATGGCCTGCCATACCACACTGAGGTAAGATGGTTAAGCCGAGGTGCTGTGCTGAGGCGTTTCTTTGATTTACGAGAAGAAATTGAACAGTTCATGGAAGAAAAGGGCAAACCAGTGTTAGAATTTCATTCCGCAGAATGGATGCAGGACCTTGCATTTATGGTGGATGTTACAGAGCACCTGAATAACTTGAACAAACAGCTGCAAGGGCGCAACAAAGTTGTCACGCAGTATTATGACAGCATACGTTCTTTCAAGTTGAAGCTGTCATTGTGGGAGACGCAACTTGCCGGTGGTGATGCAGCTCACTTCCCCTGTCAGAAAAATGTGTGCGCGACCCAACATGTGGCAGACATGAAGCGGTTCAAAGATAAAATAACGGGACTGTTACGGGAGTTTGAGCAACGCTTTCAGATTTATGTTTATATGTTTTTATGTTGATGTGCTATTGTTTTTAATTGATTTTATTTTATTTGTATATTTAACCTATTCTTGACTCTGTGGTTCTTGCACTTGTTTGGGGAACAGGATTTCATTATTTTTATCTACATTTCTGCCTGAGAAATGACACCCTGATATAGTTCTGTGATCTGTGATATACTTCTGTGAATCACTGAGGCATTGTGTGTTTGTGTGTTCTTTGTCCTCAGAACTTTCAAATAACTTGAGGTGTTTTATGATTAATAGTGATGTTGTGCTTTTGGACACTGTCCTCAGGCTCCAGCTTTATGTTTATATGTTTTTATGTTGATGTGCTATTGTTTTTAATTGCTTTTATTTTATTTGTATATTTAACCTATTCTTGACTCTGTGGTTCTTGCACTTGTTTGGGGAACAGGATTTCAATATTTTTATCTACATTTCTGCCTGAGAAATGACACCCTGATATAGTTCTGTGATCTGTGAAACAGTTCTGTTAATCACTGAGGCATTGTGTGTTTGTGTGTTCTTTGTCCTCAGAACTTTCAAATAACTTGAGGTGTTTTATGATTAATAGTGATGTTGTGCTTTTGGACACTGTCCTCAGGCTCCAGCTTTATGTTTATATGTTTTTATGTTGATGTGCTATTGTTTTTAATTGCTTTTATTTTATTTGTATATTTAACCTATTCTTGACTCTGTGGTTCTTGCACTTGTTTGGGGAACAGGATTTCATTATTTTTATCTACATTTCTGCCTGAGAAATGACACCCTGATATAGTTCTGTGATCTGTGAAACAGTTCTGTTAATCACTGAGGCATTGTGTGTTTGTGTGTTCTTTTTCTTTAGAATTTTCAAATAAACTTGACGTGTTTTATGATTAATAGTGATGTTGTGCTTGTACTATTTTGGACACACTGTCCTCAGGCTCCAGCTTTATGTTGTATGTTGATCGTATTAAAACAAAGAAAACAATCTGAAGTTGTTGTTTTTAAGTTATATATACCATGATTTTTCCGGTCCGGCCCACTTGGGAATAGATTTTCCTCCATGTGGCCCCTGAGCTAAAATGAGTTTGACACCCCTGATCTAAGGCAACACCAAGTAATTTGGCATCTTCAACTTGTTCAACAGCCACACCATTCCTTACCAGATTCAGCTGAGGTCTAGAACTTAGGCAATGATTTGTACTAAATACAATGGTCTTAGTTTTAGAGATGTTCAGGACCAGTTTATTACTGGCCACCCATTCCAAAACAGACTGCAAGTCTTTGTTAAGGGTTTCAGTGACTTCATTAGCTGTGGTTGCTGATGCGTATATGGTTGAATCATCAGCATACATGGACACACATGCTTTGTTTAATGCCAGTGGCAGGTCATTGGTAAAAACAGAAAAGATTAGAGGGCCTATAGAGCTGCCGTCCGGTACGCCACACTTTACATGTTTGACATTAGAGAAGCTTCCATTAAAGAAAACCCTCCGAGTTATATTAGATAGATAGCCAGCCAGCGGGGCCAGACCGGACCAGGGGCGCTACGGGGGGATTGTTGGAGGGTGGTGGTCAAGCCCGGAGCCGGAACCGCCTCCGAGGAGGAATGCCCACCCGGCCCTCCCCTGTTCGGTTTATGTTTGGCGCGGTCGCAGTCCGCGCCTTTGGAGGGGGGGGTACTGTCACGCCCTGGCTCTGGGGACTCGGTTATGTTGAGCCAGGGTGTGTAGATTCTATGTGTTTGTGTTCTGTGTTGAAGATCTAGTTCATGTGTATCTATGTTGGCCGGGGTGGTTCTCAATCAGAGGCAACGAGTATCAGCTGTTGCTTGTTGTCTCTGATTGGGAACCATACTTAGGCAGCCTGTTTGCCACAGTGTTTGTGGGATCTTGTTCCGTGTATGGTTTGTGTCTGTTACCTAGGACTTCATGTATCGTTTTGTTGTTTTGTTCGTGTGGTACTCTAATAAATATAAGTATGTACGCATATCACGCTGCGCCTTGGTCCACTTCCTCCTACGATCGTGACAATCTGATTCAATGAAAGATGGAGTTGAATGTCTTTCTGCCAATAATTTCATTTAAAGTACTCCAAAGTTTTTTTTCCATCATTCTTTATATCATTGATCTTGGCTTCATAATACAGTTTCTTCTTCTTTTTGTTGAGTCACCTAATTTCTCAATTTGCAGTAAGTCAGCCAGTCAGATGTGCAGCCAGACTTATTAGCCACTCCTTTTGCCCCATCTCTTTCAACCATACAGTTTTTCAATTCCTCATCAATCCATGGAGCCTTAACAGTTCTAACAGTCAGTGTCTTAACAGGTGCATGTTTATCAATAATTGGAAGAAGCAATTTTATAAATTCATCAAGTGCTGCGTCTGGACGCTCCTTATTAATCACATCAGACCAATAAACATCATCCACATAAGAGTCACAGCTAAATATTTTGTATGATCTCTTATACACTATTTTAGGGACAGCTTTTGGAACTTTGGCTTTGCTAGATATAGCATTCAATGGGTAAAGATACAGCTTTAGAACAAAGTTCTCCAGTATTAGTAAAAATGTGATCAATACATGTGGATGATCTTGTTCCTGTAGTGTTTGTAAACACCTTGGTAGGTTGATTAATAACCTGAACAAGATTACAGGCACTGGTTACAGTGAGAAGCTTCCACTTGCGCGGATAGCTTGATGAAAACCAATCAATATTCAGGTCCCCAAGAAAGTAGACCTTTCTGTTTACATCAGATACACTATCAAGCATTTCACACATATTATTTAGATACTGACTGTTAGCACTTCGTAGCCTATATCAACACCCCAAAATAAAATGCTTTAGATGTGCCAGGTGAACCTGCAACCACAACACTTCACTTATTTCTAAGGCTACATATATTAATATGGGCTATTTTCAGCCCTTTCCTGGGTGGCTTAATAATAATATGGAAAAGAGCAAATAAAGCAAGAGAAAAACTATATACATTCAGCAGTCCATTAATCAGTTGGTGTGTGTGTAAGTATGTGTGTGTGCTGCGGGGTTGAAGCTACAATCCCATAGACTTGGCTCTCTCATCCCTTCCAGGCTTTTGGGAGGGAGGGTGGACAATGAGCCTGTCATAGCGGGTGTAAGCAATATCCCCACGCACTCTGGCATAAGTTCTTTCCTATTCTGACACACAGCTTCAGGATAGTCCTCTTTGAGGAAGATGTCAGTTTGTTCCTCTCAAGTTCTTGGCTCTTTCCAGAACAGCTACCTTGTTCTTGAACCTCAGGAACTTGACCACTATCGGCCTGGGTCTGTCACCTGGGCCATGGTGGGTTTTCCAGTCCTGTAGGAGCGATTTCTCAATCTTCCTGTGGTCCATCTTTAGTTTCACTGAGATCGTTTTCCTCACTTTGTCCTCAGACTCTGTCCAGGTCTCATGTGGAGATTATGCAATTCTGTCCACAACTGTGTTGTTCCGCCTTGATTGTCCCTCGAGATAATCTGATTTCTCCGTCATTATTATCATGGATTCACATGCAGAACTGATGTCCTCTCTCAATGACTTACAGATTGCTGTCATCTTGCCGTTCTCCTGTTTAAACTCATCGAGCTGACCCTGGGAGAACTGCAAACTGTTCTTCAGGTCCTGGACCTATCTGGTCAGGTCATCCATTAATTTATTAGTTGACTCCACCAGTATTTGGACACAACACTTGAAGCTATTTTCTTGTTGTTGTAACAACTGCTTGTAGAACTATTTTTGTTCGTTTAAAAGATACTTCACCTGTGATAGAGCGACACCACTGTCCTCCGTACTCCCGCCGGCTTTGGCCTTTGTCTTGGTAGCAACGTAGGTTATGCTGTTACACCTCGCAGTTCCAGACAGGGTAGGTCGCAGGGAAGATTGGAAACAACAAACAGCAGGGATCTAGACAGCCACAAGCCCGGGACAGTCCGCGGTCCCAGCCACAATGGCTAACCGCGTCGCGGGCTGTGTTCAAGCCCTCAAGAAAACCTGCTAGCTTGATAGGCAGCTAGCTAGCAGTTAGGCTAGCTGCTACGCCAAGCAGCTCATCAGACCCGGCCTTGGTCGGCAGGATCACTTGACAGATAGTAGCGGTCCCAGCAACTGATGCCAACCGCGTTGCGGGATCCAAACTCAAAGGTAGCTAGCTATAAACCATACTTTTTCAATAGACTTTCCAAAACAATAAACCGAGCTCTCCGTCTTTCCGCCTTCAAAAGTGAAGTGTTGTGCAGACATGCTTGTACACTCATTCTCTGAGCGTTAGTGGTTTTTCCGTTTGGGGGATGTCTGTTGACAAGACAGGGTTCGAGGGACGTTAAATTAATTGCCTTATTTCCGGCATCTTGCAAAGCCACTGTCAGCAGCGTCTCTCTGCCACTTGACAGAGTTGGTCTGGGCTGAGGTAGTTCATTTCACGTCTCGGCCTGTGCTGTGGGCGGTGTTTGCTTCTTCTTCGATGAGGTTTAACGGCGGTTGGCATCCAATTTGTTGCCTTACCGTCACCTACTAGACTGGTGTACAACTCCCTTATATTTTGCTTGAAAAATAAAATAAAATAAAGAAATACCCTGCCATCTAACACTACACTCACAAATTCAAAATTATTATTAATAATTAACACCACCCCACTCCACTATTTAAATATATTCATTCCTACCTCATGCCCTCAACCTGAGATGATGGAACATCACCACTTAACACTCCCTGTAACTTGCACACCCAAATACCTCTCTGCAGCTGCCACCACAACCTCAATTTTCGTAGACTTACGTTCCATCTCTGCAGTACAATTAATAACCATTGCTATAAATGCTAAAAATCCAATCTTACTGAAACATATATCAGTTGTTGTCCTATCCCTCTGCATTGGTACATCTCTACTACTCTCACCACCCCTCCCCCTTGACCCATCTTCCTCCACTTTCTTCACTGCCTCAGCATATGACAACTTCTGCACTACTCTAACCCTGGAAACCTCAACCTGCCTCTCTCGCACAGGACATTTCTGATCCCCAGCCCCATGGGCACCCCTACAATTAGCACATACCACTACTTTCCCCAATGCTACACATGCCTTTGTCTCATGCCCTTCTGCACACTTCTCACACCTTGGAACCTCCCTCCTACACACTGCTGCCACATGCCCATAAGTTTGACACCTGTAACATCATAATGTATTCGGCACATAAGCTCATACAGGATAACTTATATACCCTAACTTCACTTTATCAGGCAAAGACTCAACTTCAAAACTCAAAAGAACAGACAATGACTCCTCTGTTTCCCCACTCTCGCCCCCCTGTTTGTGTCGCACCAAACGACAAGCATCACACACACCGGGAATCTTCAGTTGGTCAACTTTTACATTTACTGCTACCCCAGTAATCACTCCTTTCAATGGCGCCTTTTTCTTGAGAGCGAAACAATTTACCATTCTTTCCCCCATTTGTCTAAATCTGAGCGCCTTCTCCCTCTGACCAACAGAAACACAAACAATTATCACTAGACCACTTCTGGTTACCCTCTCCGATTCCACTTTACCCAACGCTCTTTTCACCCATCTTGAAACCACAAATGGATCAGCCAAAAGGCAAGGCTCCACTTTTTCCAAAAACTTCACTCCTAATGTCACAGACTCATCTTCATCCTGACCCTCTGTGCAATCCTCGGGCTCCGAGTACTTCACCACACATTCCACCTCCGATACTTCACCCTCATTCACTTCAATTTCTCCTCCTGTCTTCAGCTCACTTTGCTTACATTTCCTACCAATTCTTCTTTAACAAACCTTCTCCCCTTTTCCCGCCATTTTTAACAGACTCAACAAGGTGTCAAAAGCATTCCACAGGAATGCTGGCCCATGTTGACTCCAATGCTTCCCACAGTTGTCAAGTTGGCAGGATGTCCTTTTGGTGGTGGACCATTCTTGATACACACAGAAAAATGTTTAGCGTGAAAAAAAAACCAGCAGCGTCATTGTTCTTGACACACTCATACCAGTGCGCCTGGCACCTACTACCATACCCTGTTCAAAGGCACTTAATATTTTGTCTTCCCCATTCACCCTCTGAATGCCACGCATACACAATCCATGTCTCAATTGTCTCAAGGCTTAAAAATCCTTCTTTAACCTGTCACCTCCCCTTCATCTACACCGATTGAAGTAGATTTAACAAGTAACTATCAACTATCAATAATTAGCAATAAGGGATCATAGTTTTCACCTGGATTCTCCTGGTCAGTCTATGTCATGTCTATGTCATGGAAGCATTTCGCTACACCCGCAATAACATCTGCTAAATATGTGTATGTGACCAATTAAAAATGTGATTTGAAACAGCAGGTGTTCCTAATGTTTTGTACACTCAGTGTATATACATATATATATATATATATATATATATATATATATATATATATATATATATATATATATATATATTTGGGCACTGTCTTATATAAAGGGATCAGCAGGAAAGGAGGAGGTCATGAGTGTTGGTTTGGAGACAGTGATCAGACCTAGAGTTTGATCTGCGACCACACTGGGTGGTCTTTCTGGAACAATAATAAACTGACTGTCACATGTGTCCCCTGCTCCTCCAGAGTAGGAGTGTACCTGAACTATAGAGCAGCGCCTCTGACACAATGACCCTCCTCCACAGAGTCCAGACCACATTCAGTCAGCCCCTCTATGCTGGGTTCTGTATTAATGATGGATCATCTGTGAAGAAACTGACACCAATACAGTGATGAACTTTAACTTAAAATCCTTGAATCAATTCATTTTAATATGAAGTGTTTCATTCCAAAACGCTATATATCCATTTTCTGAAATTTTGGAAAATTAGCTTTTATTGTTTAAATAACTTATGAAAGAGATTTGTGTTTTTTCACTAACTAATCATTGCTTGTCTGTCATTGTTTAATGACAGACATGTATTTGTTTGAAATCTATCACTTGATGGTTTCATTTCAGAGAGACAAATAATCATTTGTTTTTGCAAAATGCTATATATCTGCCTCACTGTCAGAGTAATACCAAGTACTGCTGGGTTTTCAAATCAAATCAAATCAAATTGTATTTGTCACATGCGCCGAATACAACAGGTGTAGACCTTACATGTGAAAAATAGGTGGACATAGTGTTTTGGAAATAAACTCTTTATATGTTACCAACTTTAAATAAATGTGAAAATTAATAATCAAAAGTGTCTTGTCTCTGTGAGTTCTTATAAAAGGGGTTTTCTATAAAACTCTTAAGAGTCCACCAAGTCTTCCACAGTCAGCATTAGCCCTCCATCAGAGAGGAAGATAGGCATGTACAGTTAATGGTTATATTGGAGCAGCGATTGGACTGTACAGGGTAGATATCGTTTATTTGTTGACTGTGATCACCATTAAAGTCTAATAATTATTGGATCAATCACTGTGTGTAGTGTAGTAGAAGATGGAGTAGAAGTAGGAATAGGAGGGTATTTCCACTGAGGTCATTGCACTCCTCTGGATATTACTATAGTCATTGGCCCTTTCTCCTTTCTGTTGTTGAGAGATTAACCTGCAAGTAAGCTTTTTATTAGACTGTGTACATCACCTGTATCCTGTGCATATGACAAATAAACTTTGATTGGATTTATTTAGATCTAATCAAAATCAAATCAAATTTTACTTGTCACATGCGCCGAATACAACAGGTGTAGACCTTACACGTGAAAAATAGGTGGACATAGTGTTTTGGAGTTTTGCGGTAACAGAGAGAACAGTCTATGACTTGGGTGACTGGAGTCTTTGACTATTTTTTGGGCCTTCCTATGACACCGCCTAGTATATACAGTTGAAGTCGGAAGTTTACATACCCCTTAGCCAGATACATTTAAACTCAGTTTTTCACAATTCCTGACATTTAATGCTAGTAAAAATTCCCTGTCTTAGGTCAGTTAGGATCACCACTTTATTTTAAGAATGTGAAATGTGAGAATAATAGTAGAGAGAATGATTTATTTAAGCTTTTATTACTTTCATCACATTCCCAGTGGGTCAGAAGTTTATATACACTCAAGTATTTGGTAGCATTGCCTTTAAATTGTTTAACTTGGGTCAAACATTTCGGGTAGCCTTCCACAAGCTTCCCATAATAAGTTGGGTGAATTTTGGCCCATTCCTCCTGACAGAGCTGGTGTAACTGAGTCAGGTTTGTAGGCCTCCTTGCTCGCACACGCTTTTTCAGTTCTGCCACACATTTTCTATAGGATTGAGGTCAGGGCTTTGGGATGGCCATTCCATTACCTTGACTTTGTTGTCCTTAAGCCATTTTGCCACAACTTTGGAAGTATGCTTGGGGTCATTGTCCATTTGGAAGACCCATTTGCGACCAAGCTTTAACTTCCTGACTGATGTCTTGAGATGTTGCTTCAATATATCCACATAATTTTCCTTCCTCATGATGCCATCTATTTTGTGAAGTGCACCAGTCCCTCCTGCAGCAAAGCACCCCCACAGCATGATGCTGCGACCCCCGTGCTTCACGGTTGTGATGGTGTTCTTCGGCTTGCAAGCTATCCCCTTTTTCCTCCAAACATAATGATGGTCATTATGGCCAAACAGTTCTATTTTTGTTTCATCAAACCAGAGGACATTTCTCCAAAAAGTACGATCTTTGTCCCCATGTGCAGTTGCAAACCGTGGTCTGGCTTTTTTATGGCAGTTTTGGAGCAGTGGCTTCTTCCTTGCTGAGCGGCCTTTCAGGTTATGTCGATATAGGACTTGTTTTACTGTGGATATAGATACATTTGTACCTGTTTCCTCCAGTATCTTCACAAGGTCCTTTGCTGTTGTTCTGGGATTGATTTGCACTTTTCGCACCAAATTATGTTCATCTCTAAGAGACAGAATGCGTCTCCTTCCTGAGCGGTATGATGGCTGCGTGGCCCCATGGTGTTTATACTTGCGTACTATTGTTTGTACAGATGAACGTGGTACCTTCAGGCGTTTGGAAATGCTCCCAAGGATGAACCAGACCTGTGGAGGTCTACATTTTTTTTTCTGCGGTCTTGGCTGATTTCTTTAGATTTTCCCATGATGTCAAGAAAATAGGCACTGAGTTTGAAGGTAGCCCTTGAAATACATCCACAGGTACACCTCCAATTGACTCAAATTATGTCAATTAGCCTATCAGAAGCTTCTAAAGCCATGACATCATTTTCTGGAAATGTCAAAGCTGTTTAAAAGCACGGTCAACTTAGTGTATGTAAACTTCTGACCCACTGGAATTGTGATACAGTGAATTATAAGTGAAATAATCTGTCTGTAAACAATTGTTGGAAAAATTACTTGTGTCATGCACAAAGTAGATGTTCTAACCGACTTGCCAAGACTATAGTTTGTTAACAAGACATTTGTGGTGTGGTTAAAAAACGAGTTTTAATGACTCCAACCTAAGTGTATGTAAACTTTCGACTTCAACTGTAGGTCCTGGATGGCAGGAAGCTTGGCCCCAGTGATGTATTGGGCCGTACGCACTACCCTCTGTAGCGCCTTACAGTCGGATGCCGAGCAGTTGCCATACCAGGTGGGGATGCAACCGGTCAGGATGCTCTCGATGGTGCAGCTGTATAACTTTTTGAGGATCTGGGGACCCATGCCAAATCTTTTCAGTCTCCTGAGGGGGAAAAGGTGTTGTCGTGCCCGCTTCATGATTGTCTTGGTGTGTTTGGACCATGATAGTTTGTTGGTGATGTGGACACCAAGGAACTTGAAACTCTCAACCCGCTCCACTACAGCCCCGTCAATGTTACTGGGGGCCTGTTCGGCCCTCCTTTTCCTGTAGTGCACGATCATCTCCTTTGTCTTGCTTACATTGAGGGAGAGGTTGTTGTCCTGGAACCACACTGCCAGGTCTCTGACCTCCTCCCTATAGGCTGTCTCATCGTTGTCGGTGATCAGGCCTACCACTGTTGTGTCGTCAGCAAACTTAATGATGGTGTTGGAGTCGTGCTTGGCCACGCAGTCCTGGGTGAACAGGGAGTACAGGAGGGGAGTAAGCATGCATCCCTGAGGGGCCCCGGTGTTGGGCTCAGCGTGGCAGATGTGTTGTTGCCTACTGTTACCACCTGGGGGCAGCCCATCAGGAAGTCCAGGATCCAGTTGCAGAGGGAGGTGTTTAGTCCCAGGGTCGTTAGCTTAGTGATGAGCTTTGTGAGCAAAATGGTGTTGAACGCTGAGCTGTAGTCAATGAACAGCATTCTCACATAGGTGTTCCTTTTGTCCAGGTGGGAAAGGGCAGTGTGGAGTGTGATTGAGATTGCGTCATCTGTGGATCTGTTGGGGCAGTATGCAAATTGGAGTGGGTGTAGGGTTTCCGGGATGATGGTGTTGATGTGAGCCATGACCAGCCTTTCAAAGCACTTTATGGCTACCGACGTGAGTGCTACGGGGCGGTAGTCATTTAGGCAGGTTACCTTCGCATTCTTTGGCACAGAGACTATGGTGGTCTGCTTGAAACATGTGGGTATTACAGACTCGGTCAGGGAGAGGTTGAAAATGTCAGCGAAGACACTTGCCAGTTGGTCCGCGCATGCTCTGAGTACACGCCCTGGTAATCCGTCTGGCCCCGCGGCCTTGTGAATGTTGACCTGTTTAAAGGTCTTGCTCACATCGGCTACGGAGAGCGTGATCCCATAGTCGTCCGGAACAGCTGGTGCTCTCATACATGCTTCAGTGTTGCTTGCCTCGAAGCGAGCATAAAATGCATTTAGCTCGTCTGGTAGGTTCGCGTCACTGGGCAGCTCCCTGCTGGGTTTCCCTTTGTATTCCGTAATAGTTTGCAAGCCCTGCCACATCTGACGAGCGTCAGAGCCGGTGTAGTAGGATTCAATCTTAGTCCTGTATTGATGCTTTGCCTGTTTGATGGTTCGTCTGAGGGCATAGCAGGATTTATTTTAAGCGTCCGGATTAGTGTCCCGCTCCTTGAAAGTGGCAGCTCTAGCCTTTAGCTCGGTGCAGATGTTGCCTGTAATCCATGGCTTCTAGTTGGGATATGTATGTACGGTCACTGGTGGGATGACGTCGTCAATGCACTTATTGATGAAGCTGGTAACTGAGGTGGTATACTCCTCAATGCCATTGGATGAATCACGGAATCCAGTCTGTACTAGCAAACAGTCCTGTAGTGTAGCATCCGCATCATCTGACCAGTTCCGTATTGAACGAGTCACTGGTACTTCCTGCTTTAGTTTTTGCTTGTAAGCAGGAATCAGGAGTATAGAATTATGGTCAGATTTGCCAAATGGAGGGTGAGGAAGAGCTTTGTATGTGGAGTAAAGGTGGTCTAGAGTATTTATTCCTCTGGTTGCACATGTCACATGCTGGTAGAAATTAGATAAAAAGGATTTAAGTTTGCCTGCATTGAAGTCCCCGGCCACGAGGAGTGCCGCTTCTGAATGAGCATTTTCTTGTTTGCTTATGGCCTTATACAGCTCATTGAGTGTGGCCTTAGTGCCAACATTGGTTTGTGGTGGCAAATAGATGGCTACGAATAATATAGATGAGAACTCTCTTGGTAGATAGTGTGGTCTACAGCTTATCATGAGATACTCTACCTCAGGCGAGCAATACCTCAAGACTTCTTTAATATTAGACATCGCGCACCAGCAGTTATTGACAAATAGACACACACCCCTGCCCCTCGTCTTACCAGACTTAGCTACTCTGTCCTGCCGATGCACAGAAAACCCAGCCAGCTCTATATTATCCATGTCTTCGTTCAGCCACGACTCAGTGAAACATAAGATATTACAGTTTTTAATGTCTCGTTTGTAGGATAGTCTCGATCGTATATCATCAAATTTGTTTTCCAGTGATTGCACGTTGGCCAATAGAACCAATGGTAATGGCGATTTACTCACTCGCCTACGAATCCTAACAAGGCACCCCGACCTTCTCCCTCTGTATTTTCACCTTTTCTTCAAGCCAATGACGGGGATTTGTGCCTGTTCTCCTGAAAGCAGTATATCCTTCATGTGGGACTCATTAAAATAAAAAATATTTGTCCAGTTCGAGGTGAGTAATCGCTGTTCTGATGTCCAGAAGCTCTTTTCGGTCAAAAGAGACGGTAGCAGCAACTCTATGTAAAAAATAAGTTACAAGCAATGTGAAAAAACTAACAAAATTGGATTTCTCAATTGGATTTCCTCGATTCCTCCCGTCCTCTCCTCCTGTCCACTCCTCCGTTTGAAAACATCAGAGGGAAGCAAGGAGAGGAGGCAAGGAGAAGAAAGTTGGAAACAATGCACTACTAAGAAATTAGCCTTCGACACCCCTGGCAGACAGTAAAGGCACGGACAGACCAGTAGGATTGCCAGCCGGGAATACTTAGCACCTCTGAACAGAGTGCAAGCCGTAATTTGCAAACCGAGTGCCAACCATTTGAATGAAGGCTATCAGTCGCCCACTGGCGGGTGGTCCCTATAAACACACCACGCCAACAGCAAGTGAACGAATGGCAAATGAACGACCCCCTACTGTACAGACTGACAATCGGTCTGGTGAGTTTTTTTCTTAAAACTAACTCTACCACAGACAGCGATGGATTCTCACTGAGCTCAAGCCACAGCTGTTACAGCCCTTGAACAAAGGTACGTACACTTAGTCCAAGGAGACGGATAGACCTAACACTTGAGCTTTGGCAGTGGACGTTTTTCCATTCTTCACCTTATGAATGGGTTGTCATTGCAAATGAGAACTTGCTCTCTTAGTTTGGAAAATAAATGCATCCCGCTCTCTCATTCACATGTATAGAAGTGATTAATTGACGTTCTTTCCCCCTTATTTTCCTCTGAATGGCAAGGAATAGTGATGGCTGTATCATGTATCTTTCGGTCAGTCATTCTGTCTTCCTGGCAGTTTGGAGACATTAGCGTCTGTAGCCTTACCCCCAGGCTTCATGCAATAGATGCATGGATCAGAATCATACCGCTAAATAATGCAGCCATAATGATTATTACCTTCTGCTTGTTCCTATTCAGTCCTCAGTTAATAAAGACCTTGTGATGATGCACACTTTGACTCCATTATGGTTATGGATATGGATGTGTGTGCGTGAGTGCGCGTGCGTGCGGGCATACACGATGCGCGTGTGTGTAGAGATGTATGTCTATGTAGCTGAAGTGAGTCGTGATAAGGTAGCCTTGCCTGCGACTTCAAAATCAGTGACACCCTCAGAATTTCCTCTTGGTCTATTGGTTAGGACATTGGTTTCTCCCATTGGAGGCTGGGGTGCAGATCACAACCATGACATCTACTTAGGGCCTACAGTATAGATGCGTGTTTGCCCGTCTGTGTGTCTCCTCAATCTCTCTCTCGCTCGTTCTTTCCATCTCGCTCGGCAGGGAGCTATATCATTTTGGTTTCATCATGATTATTCTCTCAGTAGTGTGGATGAATGTGAATAACGCCCCACAAATGACAATTTGATCAGACCAGCTTTTTGAATCGTACATTTTATCTTTGGACGAGAATTGAGTCATTATCGTCCACCCTGGTAAATAAAGGAGAAAGGTGAGAGCACTACCGGTAGGATAAAGGAATTTGAGATGGTGGTTTGATGGTTTGAAGAACCCCCTTCGGCCCCTCTGACAGCAGCGGTAGCCACTGCGCTAATGTACAAGTCATCAGATATTGTTGGGTAATCATGATTACCAGATCTGTTGGGTGTGCTGTACACACCCAGCCATTACCATTGAGTTCAGCAAAGATCAATCTGAAAATGGAATCAGATCTCAATATGTTGACATTTCCTTTCCTCCTTTCTATTGTTATTTCCCTGACACGGGAGATCGTGTGTGATAATCTTGATAGGATTACTGAGTCAGTACCTGTGGCCTTGCTCCTGGCACTAACACTCCTCCCCCCACACACACACTACTTCTTCTTCTTCTTCTTCTTCTTCTTCTTCTTCTTCTTCTTCTTCTTCTTTTTTAATATTATTATTATTCATCCCTCTCTCACACACACTCTCTCTTTCTGTCATTGCTCTATCTCTCTCTTGTCACTATCTCTCTCTCTCTCTCTCTCTCTCTCTCTCTCTCTCTCTCTCTCTCTCTCTTGCTCTCTCTCTCTCTCTTGCTCTCTCTCTCACTTTCTCTCTCTCTCTCAATTTCAATTCAATTCATATGTTTACCTTACATTGCCAAAGCAAGTGAAATAGATAATAAACAAAAGTAAAATAAACTATAAAAAAGGAACAGTAAACATTACACTCACAAGTTTCAAAGGAATAGACACATTTCAAATGTCATATTATGGCTATGTACAGTGTTATACTAATGTGCAAATAGTTAAAGTACAAAAGGGAAAATAAATATACATAAATATGGGTTGTATTTACAATGGTGTTTGTTCTTCACTGGTTGCCCTTTTCTTGTGGCAACAGATCACAAATCTTGCTGCTGTGATGGCACACTGTGGTATTTCACCCAATAGATATGGGAGTTTATCAAAATTGGATTTGTTTTGGAATTCTTTGTGGGTCTGTGTAATTTGAGGAAAATATGTGTCTCTAATATGGTCATAGATTTGGCAGGAGGTTAGGAAGTGCAGCTCAGTTTCCACCTCATTTTGTGGGCAGTGTGCACATAGCCTGTTTTCTCTTGAGAGCCAGGTCTGCCTACTACGGCCTCTCTCAATAGCAAGGCCATGCTCACTGAGTCTGTACATATAAAGCTGCCCTTCATTTTGGGTCAGTCACAGTGGTCAGGTATTCTGCCACTGTGTACAATCTGTTTAGGGCCAAATAGCATTCCAGTTTGCTCTGTTTTTTGGTAAATTCTTTCCAATATGTCAAGTAAATATATTTTTGTTTTCTCATGATTTGGTTGGGTCTAATTGTGTTGCTGTTGGTGTCCTGGGGCTCTGTGGGGTCTGTATGTGTTTGTGAACAGAACCCCAGGCCAGCTTGCTTAGGGGACTCTTCTCTAGGTTCTCTCTCTCTCTCTCTCCCTCTCTCTCTCTCTCTCTCTCTCTCTCTCGCTCTCTCTCTCTCTCTCTCTCTCTCTCTCTCTCTCTCACTCACTCACTCACTCTCACTCTCTCTCTCTCACTCACCTTCCCTCTCTCTATTGGGATTTCCCACCTTTTCAGGTGCATCTGTTTCTCCAACCACTATCCCTCCCCTCTCCTCCCTCTCCCATCCTGCACAGCAAATTCTCCAGTATTAAATCAACACTGAGAGTGTTAAATGAACACTGAAGGTTTGGACCTGTATAGACACTGGAAAGTGTTAAATTAACACACTGCTTGGTGTAAAGCCTTATTTCCCAGAGTGCCTTGCCTTTCGAATTGTAGAGTTACCATCCATGACTGTATTTGTTAGTGACAGAGGCATGGTTGTTGCATTCATCTATTTTCTGTCCTGTGGACTTCATCAAGTGAAATTCTGAGCAAATACACTACCGGTCAAAAGTTTTAGAACACCTATCATTCAAGGGTTTTTCTTTATTTTTACTGTTTTCTACATTGTAGACATCAAAACTATGAAATAACACATATGGAATCATGTAGTAACCAAAAAAGTGTTAAACAAATCAAAATATATTTTATATTTGAGATTCTTCAAATAGCCACCCTTTGCCTTGATGACAGCTTTGCACACTCTTGGTATTCTCTCAACCAGCTTCACCTGGAATGCTTTTCAAACAGTCTTGAAGGAGTTCCCACATATGCTGAGCACTTGTTGGCTGCTTTTCCTTCACTCTGCCGTCCGACTCATCCATAACCATCTCAATTTGGTTGAGGTTGGGGGATTGTGGAGGCCAGGTCATCTGATGCAGCACTCCATCACTCTCCTTCTTGGTAAAATAGCCCTTACACAGCCTGGAGGTGTGTTGGGTCATTGTCCTGTTGAAAAACAAATTATAGTCCCACTAAGCCCAAACCAGATGGGATCGCGTATCGCTGCAGAATGCTTTGATAGCCATGCTGGTTAACTGTGCCTTGAATTCTAAATAAATCACAGACAGTGTCACCAGCAAAGCACCCCCACAACATAACACCTCCTCCTCCATGCTTTACGGTGGGAAATACACATGCAGAGATCATCCGTTCACCCACACCGCGTCTCACAAAGACACGGCGGTTGGAACCAAAAATATCCAATTTGGACTCATCAGACCAATGGACAGATTTCCACCGGTCTAATGTCCATTGCTCATATTTCTTGGCCCAAGCAAGTCTCCTCTTCTTATTGGTGTCCTTTAGTGGTGGTTTCTTTGCAGCAATTCGACCACTAAGGGCTGATTGACACAGTCTCCTTTGAACAGTTGATGTTGAGATGTGTCTGTTACTTGAACTCTGTGAAGCGTTTTATTTGGGCTGCAATTTCTGAGGCTGGTAACTCTAATGAACTTATCCTCTGCAGCAGAGGTAACTCTGGGTCTTCCTTTCCTGTGGCGGTCCTCATGAGAGCCAGTTTCATCATAGCACTTGATGGTTTTTGCGACTGCACTTGAAGAAACTTTCAAAGTTTCAGGATTGACTGACCTTCATGTCTTCAAGTAATGATGGACTGTTGTTTCTCTTTGCTTATTTGAGCTGTTCTTGCCATAATATGGACTTGGTCTTTTACCAAATAGGGCTATCTTCTGAATACCCCCCCTACTTTGTCACAGCCCAACTGATTGGCATTAAGAAGGAAATAAATTCCACAAATTAACTTTTAACAAGGCACACCTGTTATTTGAAATGCATTCTAGGTGACTACCTCATGCAGCTGGTTGAGAGAATGCCAAGAGTGTGCAAAGCTGTCATCAAGGCAAAGGGTGGCTATTTGAAGAATCTCAAGTATAAAATATATTTTGATTTGTTTAACACTTTTTTTGGTTACTACATGATTCCATATGTGTTATTTCATAGTTTTGACGTCTTCGCTATTATTCTACAATGTAGAACATTTTACATCACATTTAAGTCATTTAGCAGACGCTCTTATCCAGAGCGACTTACAGGAGCAATTAGGGTTAAGTGCCTTGCTCAAGGGCACAACGACAGATTTTTCACCTAGTCGGCTCGGGGATTAGAACCAGCGACGTTTCGGTTACTGGCACAACCCTCTTAACCACTAAGCTACCTGCCGCCCCCCCAGGAAATAGAAAATAAAAAATAGTAAAAATAAAGAAAAACCCTTGAATGAGTAGGTGTTCTAAAACTTTTGACGGTAGTGTATGTTATCATTAAAATGCTATTATTTAACACAATACAATACGTATTTTATAAGGCCTTATTTTGAGAGCCTACACTCTAAACAGAACAATGAACTCTGTAAGTGTTGAATTAACACTCATTGGTGTAAAATAACCCCAGTGTTTGTATTAATAACCAGAGTTTAACCGAAACCACGCCAATCATAATCATATTTCCCAGCATACTCTATTGAAAGTTGATTGACATTTTTTTGGTCTCAATATCTATATTTTTGCATGTACATTGATTGATTAATTAATGTTATACTTCTCAAATATAAATTACATACATTTTCTAAACTAGTCCAATATGTTACTTGGATTTATTGCACCCGTTACTGAAATGGTTGTTCCAGTTAGATGCTTTAGGTAGTCGTATGTTGCGGTCTTCCCAACCCTGGCAGTCATTCTGAATGCAGGTTGCGGGTGATAAATAAATTCAGAAGGTTGGATATCCCCACTCAGACTGGACTTCAATAGGAATTACACATCACTTTGCAAGCCAGCATAATGTGACAGGTTGTGTGAATAACCCAACATGTTGGGTTGTTTTGATTACCCCAACATGGGTTAACTTAACCATCAATTGGGTTTTTATTCACTTTCATTCTGGATTGACCAAGCAGCTGTGTATTTTTTTATGTAATCCATAGGTTATTTTCAGGAGGTGTGGCTAATTAGGGGTGTGGCTTTTAGATAATTATTTTTGGCCATCCGTGAGAGTAAATGTCATTCCTGTTGATCATGTTAAGTTTGTACACTGCAATTAAACATTTTCCTTGAATATTATTTCACATTACATATTCTAATACAAAAATATTAACATTATTATTTACATATTGGAACAAAGTGGTTACTATCCCTTTGGGGATATCACATTCATACACTTCTGTAACCTTCATTAAAGCTACAAAAGTGTCAGTGTTCAACCGTAACGTGATAACAATTCAACAGCACAGATTAACTGGAATGACATTTACTCTCACAGCTGGCCAAAAATAACTTCCTGAAAGCCACGCTCCTACTAAGCCAAGCATCCAGTCTTCTGATCTGACCCGCTGGGTCATATCTCAATAACCTATTATCAACAAACCAACCGTTTATTTACTTATTTTTCTACAACTCAACAAAGTGACCCAATGCCTGCAACCCAGCAGTTGGGTCATCCAAACAACTCAGTATTTTTCAGATTGAAAGCCCTCAAAATAAGGCCGTATGAAATACATATTGTATTGTGTTAAACAATCACATTTTAATGATAACATATTCACTTAGGATCGCACTTGGTGAAGTCCATAGGATTGAAAATTGATATATGCAACTAACAAATTCAGTCATGGATGCTAACGCTACAATTAATTCGTAAGGCAAAGCATTCTGGGAAATATGCAAATAAATGTTTACACTATGCAGTGTGTTAATTCAACACTGTTCAGTGTCTATACAGGGCCACACTTTCAGTTTTAATTTAACACTGGGGAATTTGCTGTGTGTCTTTCATCCTCTCCATCTTCTTCCAGAATCCTCTGTCCCTTCATCACCTTCTCTCGTTCCTTCCATTTGTCCTTGCTGTCACAGGCACGGCTTAAGGGCTCTCTGGTAATATCTTCCTCCATGCCAAGACACAGGTTGTTCGCTATAGCCACAAAGTCTGAAGTGGAATTTGACAAGAGACACATCTCCGAGGGCTAGAGAGAAATTACTTTTCCCCTTTAAGTGAAAATGATGCACCACTCAACTCCATAGAGCCTCGTCCTTTGTTCTAAAAAACGACCTCTCTCTCACTCTCATCCTCCTTCCTTCCCCTCTTCCTCCCTTCCCTCCCTCTCTTCCCCGAGGACAGGTTTCCATCTGTGAGTGGTAAATTAACCCTCCAAGTGGCTGTTTAGAGCCAGTGGAAAATGAATTAAGGTCGGTCTGCATCCATGAGCGTGATTCTAACTCATCCGCTTCTGTCAGAGTGGACGTCTCTCTAAACCAGGAGCTCTGGTTCAGGGCTCTGGGCCAACAGACTGGCGTCATGGGAGGAGTGGGATCGGACGGTGTTTGAGGGGGCTTGCTTGCATGCGTGCCTGTGAGAGAGAGAAAGAAAAAAGAATGGAGAGTGAAGGAAACTTTAGTTTGTGTCAGTGTGTCTGTGTATCTTCGGGAAGTAGAGGTACAAGTAAAGATTTATTAAGTAGGAAATGAAGATACCACACTTCCTGGAATATGTCTGATTCTCAGTAAACCCTAGTCTGTCCCTGGTTTACCTTCTGACAGTTCATAATGTGTGCTAAAGCTGCCTCTGTATACACACACGCCTAGACGCCTGTTTCTCTTCAAATCTTTTAAGTTCTGTGAAATTGAGCTGGTAAATCCTGCAGGCGACACAGCAAACTCAGAAGCATGTATTAAAGTTCTTGTGGGTGCTGATTTTTTTGTACCACTGAGAGAAACTCAAGGGAAACCTGTATTTTCTCTATTAGTTGTGGAAGATTACCTATAATTATTTCTGCTGGCCTGATCATGATGCAGGGTTCCCATTTCATATGATGAGCCTTGCATTATAACACAAGGACTACACCTTTTGTAAGAAATGTGCAATATAAATGTCATGAATTGCAGAGATTTGTCGTCAGATGTTTCAAGGGAGGAGCTGGGCAGATTGCACACACACACACACCTCATTCATGCACAAACACACACACACACCTGCTCATTCATCCCATAACAAATTGAATCCATTCATTTCATTGTTATTCATATGTTTATTCATATATTTAATGAACTCGCTAATTCCTTTGTGTGTATGTAGGCGAGGAGGCCCTTGGAAAGCACTATTAAACTTTAGTCATTCTCCTACTGACTCTCTTCACTTCTTTGATGTGGAGGAGACCTTCTGTTCTTCCGTCTGTCTGTCCGTCCATGTACCCACTCCAGGGGCGGACTAGCCATCTGACATTTCGGGCAAATGAAATACCAGGGCCGATTTCTGGTGCCAGTCCGCCCCTGACCCACTCCTTACAGGAGATGAGACCCAGGAGGGGCTGTGCATTAACACAGTGATCGCTGTAGGAGAGTCATCATGTTCAGTTGCGATGAGTTTCCGTCTCCTGGGGTTTTGAGGATGTAGCCCAAGCCATCGCCAGACAGCCATTTCACTAATTTCAGTATTTAGTTGTTATTGTCAAAATGTCCTCTGCCATTGTTAGAAATTACTAAGATATACTAAAGCATATCTGTCCCTCAGTTTCCTTTAATTAAAAACATACAATGACGACAATGCTCTCTCTCTCTCTCTCTCTCTCTCTCTCTCTCTCTCTGCCAAGAGTGTGCAAAGCTGTCATCAAGGCAAAGGGTGGCTACTTTGAAAAATCTCAAATCTCAAATAAATGTTGATTTGTTTAACACTTTTTTGGTTACTACATAATTCCATATGTGTTATTTCATAGTTTTGATGTCTTCACTATTGTTCTACAATGTAGAAAATAGTAAAAAATAAAGAAAAACCCTTGAATGAGTAGGTGTGTCCAAACTTTTGACTGGTACTGTATATCCTGCCTCTGGACACTTATGTCCTCCCATTTCCCCGTCCATTTTGGTCAAGTTTCATGCATGTATCATAAATGTCTCAGTATGAGTTTGATGTGTGTTTAAGTGTGTGTGTGTGTGTGTGTGTGTGTGTAAGTGTGTAAGTGTGCATGTATATAGGGCATTCGGGGTTCAGGCTGTGTATCCTTCCACTTCATGTCCTGTCATTACCCTATCCCTTTTGGTCAAGTTTCAAACATGTTTCTGAGTTATTCTCTGAACGTGTGAGTGTGTGAGTGTGTGTTTGTGTGTTCTATAAACTTTGTGCGGCATTCAGGGTTAGGGTGATATCTTTCTTCTAGTCTACACTCCCATGCCCTGCTGTAATTTTACCCACATTTTATCCCAATGATCTAACTCTCTATTTCACAACAGATGATACCACAGTCCGATATTGGAGTTATAATGAACTTTTTAAACATTGTCTCCATACTTTTTACTTTCATCTCCATTTCCATATCTAATGTGATGCTCCCATCCAGGAGAGGTGATAGCCTAGCCTCCACTGTCCACTCTGTCCAGAGCGCTCATAACACATCAGTCTACACAGCCGAGAGACGGGTCAAAGATTCTGTGAATCCATTCCAATCCACTGAATGACTAGATGGCCGGGATAGTGGCCCATATTAACTTCCGCCACTCACTTTGTCTGCAGACAAAGGGGTTGGTGTAGAGAGCGGTAATGACTCCCTGTGTAATTGTGTGTCTCACCGCAACCATGTCTAAACAAACAATGCTCTGAAGAGGAAGATTATACAGTTTATGTCTGGTCGGCACCTTACACTGTGCACACACACTCTAAAATGCTCAAACCCACACACACGCACCAGCCGCTCATGCACACACACACAGTGGGATCAGCCTTGATAAGCTCCAATCAGACACCTCTCATTTAAACAAGCAGCACAGATGGAAATGAACCTAGCTATAACCAGATGAACCCAGATAACTATTTTCAGTATTTTCAGTCATTTGAGGACTCATCTATATCATTAACTGGGTGGTTCGAGCCCTGAGTGCTGATTGACTGAAAGCTGTGGTATATCAGACCGTATGCACAGGTTTGCCCCCAAAAATATTTGTACTGTTTTAATTACCTTGGTACCCAGTTCACAATAGCAATAAGGCACCTCAGGGGTTTGTGGTATATGGCAATATACCAAGGCTAAGGCCTGTATCCATAAGAACAGCCCTTAGCCATGGTATATTAGCCATATACCACACCCCCTCTGGTCTTATTGCTTAAATATAGTACCGTAAGTCACTTAACTCCAAAAGTCAAAGCCTTTGGGGGGGACGTTCCTAAGCTAACATATGGAATTGTTTTAAAATGGTCATACTATGGATCATTTAGGTATTTGATTTGGAATTTTAATACCCCTGTAAGTATCAAAAATATATATTTAAAAAATATTTGATTTAATATTTAATTGGGCCTTTACTACTATAGCCCATAGAAATACATTGTATAACATATTCATAGATGGCAAAACAGACAGTCAAAAAATAAATCATAAGGAATAAGGCTTTGAAGTGTCTGTCCTACATCTAGAAGATATACGAAAGCTCAGAAAATATTTTAGTTTTCTGGACACAAAACTACCTCCATACTTTCATTCATTTTTTAAAACCAGTACTTGTATTTTTTATTATTATTTTTTGCTTTTTTGTGTTTGGAATGTAATGGTTGCTAAGAGAGATCATGCTATCATAATTCAAATAATTAAACATTTGTAGGACAATTTTGAATCTGTAGAATGACTACATGATCCAAAACTGATAAGCCTGTAGTCTATATGTTGAAGGCTAACTATATAGACGGGTGGGTTGTTTAGCAACAAAACCGATGTGTGCGCAACATTGGCCCAAAATTGTCAACGCCAGAGGATTATTACAACATAAACTATAGTTAGTCTCCAAATGTTTATTGAAAACATAAATGCATTTACACAATAAGCACTTGTCTCTCAAATACAACCTTACAGTTGTTGGTTAGCTAGCTAGTGAATGTTAGCCATATTAGCATAAGTTAAAAAATCTTAAAACAAAGCATGGTATCAAGAACAAGATACAACTATCTGAAACATCCCACATGGCAGCTTCTTGTCATTGTTACTAGATATCTGACCATTCAGAATCATAACACATAGCCTTCTGCCCCATCGATACGTGCGCATATAAATACATGGCTCTGTGCACATCATTTTCATGACGTTGTCAGGCAACCCGTCTATGGGACAAGGCCCAGGTAAAATGGAGACTCAATATAACCTCAATATAACCTGTGGTAACCAGTTGCATTTGCATATAATACAATTATTTTTCTATGCTTACCGTCATGAAAGATTAAATTGCATTGAATTGCATTAATCAAACCCTTTAGGACATTTAAATGTCAAGAAGAAAGGACACTAGAGGAAGATTGGCGTTATTTAACAAGTTTTAATGTCAAGTGCACAAGTACAGTGAAATGCCTTTCTTGCAAACTCTAAACCCAATAATGCAGTAATCAATATCAATGTAGTACTAAAAATAACATAAGGTAGAACAAAAACACGAGAAATTAAAACAAGAAATAAGAAAAACACGAGAAAGTAAGAAGCTATGTACAGGGTCAGTTCCAATAACATATTTATAATGTCCAGGGATACTGGAGAGATAGAGGTAGATTATGTATAGAAAAAGGTGACTAGGCATCAGGATGTATGATAAACAGAGTAGCAGCAGCGTAAAGTAAGATTGTATGTGAGTGTGTGTGTGTGCGTGCGTGTGTGTAGAGTCAGTGTGTGTACATGTTATGTGTGTATTGGAGTGTCAGTGTGCATGAGTGTTTAGAGTCCTGTGAGTGTGCACAATTAAATCTGTTGGGGTGGTATGCAAATTGGAGTGGGTCTAGGGTGACTGGGAAGATGGAGTTGATGTGTGCCATAACCAGCTTTTCAAAGCACTTCATGATTACAGATGTGAGTGCTATAGGGGGGTAGTCATTGTGGTATGAAGCCTTAGCGTTATTGGGAACAGGAATGATGGTAGTCATCTTAAAACACGTGGAGATTACAGACTAGGACAAGGAGAGGTTGAAAATTACTGTGAGTATACCTGCCAGTTGATTTGTGCATGCTCTGAGAATGTGACCTGGCACTCAGAGCATGGCACTGATTGACAGACGAGGGTTTGGGCATGAGAAGGGCACATTGTAGCACAGTCTCCCACTAACATTATCTCTAGACACTTAATTAAGTAGGCCTACATATTTCAGTGGTTGCCATGGTACGCACTACAGAACGATTGCATTCTTATATGGCTTCTTGTATATGGTTAAATAAATAAACTGTCTATAACTTATTAATCAAAATCGTATGGCTCAACACCCATGTAGATTTGAGCTGTGAAAATATTTGGCTACAGGACAATGATGATAGGCTATGCACAACCATAGCCCCAGGAAGTAGTTTTTGCCCAGGCTGGTGCTGCAGATGGCTACATTGGTATGCTAATACAGGACTATTAAAGGCCCAGTGCACTACTTCGTGAAAAAAAATGTTTAAACAATATATTTGTATTTTTACAGGTCAGAGAGAGAGCGAGAGAGAGAGGAGAGAGAGAGAGAGAGAGAGAGAGAGAGAGAGAGAGAGAGAGAGAGAGAGAGATATGCAACCCCATCCCTTCATTTGGAGTGAGGGTGATATTAATTTCTGGCTGCGTTCCATTCCAAAAACGTTCCACCTCCCATCTGTCCTCTTCCATTCACTTTCCCTTCACTGATCAGATTCAGTAGCTTAAGTAAGGTCAAAAGAGTTAGCTGTCATCTATCCATTCCTGTCAGATGTAGGAGAGGGAACGAGGACAGAGAGGAGGCCAGGTCTGAGTGCGAGCGCGCGAGAGCGCAGGTCCTGCTTCCTCTAGTCACACTGAGAAATATTGCATTGTCCATGGTCGGAGTGAACATACCGCGCGCGCTCCAGCCGAGTTATATCGAATAGGACCGCACTTCAGTGGCGAAATGTATATACTGTTTTTCAGTTAAACGCACTGAGTATTGGATTATTATGATCTCTTTCGGCAAGGCGACAACTAACTCTAGATGTATGGGTGAAATCCTCATCTCACCACTGAAACAGGGGCGGCGCGCAGCGCATGTCTTTGGGTCTCACCTGTGTGCGAGTCTGAATTGGATACTACACACAGCGCAAACGATGTGAGAACAAGCGGGAGATGAATCTAACGAATTTTTACTCTAATTTTGGACATTTATTTTCAACGAATCTTTCACGTTTGGGACCTCAACATGAGCACAATAACTGCAGTTTACAGGAGGATACCAACCCCTTACCGGACTTGTTCTTATTTTCGGGACACGAACCGAGCACCATCGTGTTGGTGGTTATGTACTCCCTGTCCTTCCTCACGGGATGCGGAGGGAACATTATGGCTCTCCTGGTCCTCACCCGAAAGAGGACCGGTCTGGCGGGGGTGTCGGCGACCCGCAGACTGCTGGTCAACTTGGCGGTGTGTGACATGATGGTGGTGTGTGTGTGCATGCCAGTTAACCTGGGACACCAGGTCTACAACGCCTGGGTGTTCGGGGAGTTTCTGTGCCGCACTGTGCCGTTCGTTCAGGCGGTATCGGTGTCTGCGAGCGTCCTGAGCCTGGCTGTGATCAGTTTGAACCGCTACTACAGCGTGCACAATCCTCTCCACGCCCGGTTCTTTTTTACCGGGCGTCGGATACTGTTTATGATCTGTGTGGTGTGGAGCGTGTCGTCGGGGCTGTGCATACCGCTCCTCTTCATGAACACCACCCAGACTCTGTCGCTGCTGGACGTCACCGTTACTGTGTGCGTGGAGAGCTGGAACGAAGTCAAACTGAAACAGAGATATAGCTTCCTGCTCTTCTGCTCTCTCTACGGCTTCCCCGTGTTGTTTAACCTGGTTATAAGCGTGCTGACCGGCTGGAAGCTGTGGGGCACCGATGACAAACGGACGCAAGATTCAAATACATTTGGCGTTAAGCTATCACTGTCCCGTCTCAAAGTGCGTAAAAGGATCGCCAAGATGGTGCTGTCGCTAGTTGTGCTTTTCACCCTGTCCTGGCTACCTCTGTATGTAGTGGACATATGGTTAGACTTGAACATGACTGCATCTTTAGAGAAAGAGGATGATGTGAACCATGTCAACCACGAGTGGATTCTACAGGGGAGACCCTTTGCGCTATGGCTGGGTCTGACCAACTCCGCTCTCAACCCGCTCTGTTATTGTTTCGTGGGGAACTTGCACAGGTCTGCGAAACGGTTCAGGAAAAGCTACCGACAGAAACTGTCGTCAGTGTTCAGTCTGTCGCCACAGCAGTCCACCATGGCTATGGGCAGCACCTCAGTGCCCAAAGTCGTGCCCTATAGCAGAGCGCAATCGGAGAAGCGCAGCGCGGAGATGCGCGCATCGAGCAAGTACGCCAATCTAAGCGACAAACTAACCAAGAGCAAGAGCCTGTCCTCTGTGACAGTGTGTGAGACTGTTTTCGACTGATTGACAGAGACAAATCAAATGTAGGCCTACCTGGTTACAGGGTGAAGGTCAGTTATTTATCCAATGGACTGGAAAGCGTTCATCCTACAGTTCAAAATGAGATATTCTGTGAAATTCTGTCCCTTTTTCAACGCAACCTCCAAAGCAAATGGAGATATTTGCCATAACTGCAAGGAACAGATTAGAGTGTTGCCCTTTTCATTATGAAGTGTGGTGTTGTCTGTATTATGGAGTGTGTTGCCGCTTTAAAAACGGCCCATGATTCCAGGATTGTTGAAGAATCAAACGGTCCATGTAAATGATGAGCATGAGGTCTTATACCTAATGATCTTTTGGGACTTGGCTTCACTGAATCCAATTTCAAACAGGCTATTTGATGTTGTTTTCATGTGTACAAAATAATGTGCATCTCATTAAATTGTGGATAATAGGCTAGTTGTCTTTATATCATGATTCAAAATAAATAATGTGTACAATGTATAGCCCACTCCCTGTTTAAATACTCTAATATATCTAATTTACCCTCAAGTCCTATGAAGTAGAACTCATCCATCAACATTCAATTCGAAGTCAACGAAATGAGCTGTATCCAAAACTTAAATCTTGTCAATTATAAAACCATTAAGCATGGGTTCAATTATAAGGCTACATTGTATGACTATAATTCTGTAGTTATTCGTCCAAGTCCATTCAAATTGCTTCCATAATTGTTTAATTAGACAATTGTAAGACCATCATATTTTATATGCCTAGTTATTATTCCATGTCGATTTAAATTGCCTCCATAATGGGCGGTAGATGGTCTGGATGGATATCTCCATTCATCATTTCTCTGGCAAGGCTGTGACGCATGTCTTTTGGCAGACGGATCGCTCCCTGTTGACTGGCACCATTATGAGTTGAGTTGGCTCCTTCGCAGGGTGGGATGGGGCCCCGCTGGTGGCCGGGACACGGAGCCTGATTTCCAGATTTTAAATGGTACTGCTGAGACTGCTCGAGCCCTGATCTGTGGTCACCTACCGCTGCCCACCACCAATCATGCTGACGCATAAATAGAGGAGCCCTGGCACAAAAATCAATCTCCTGCCATCTGCAGTTACTGAGGCCTGATTTCTCTCCACACAGCATGGAAGATCCCTGGATATATTGTAAAAGTTTTACTTAAGCCATTTGGGTTCTTTGAAGGTAGACGGATACACACCGCCGCATTAAGGTGCCTCCAACCTCTTGTGAATTACTGTTTGTCTGTAATGGATTTGACAGAGACATCAGAGAGAGAAGGGAGCTCAGATTACATTAACAAAGCCTTCCTTCAAGGACTCTCACAACCCTTCAAGCTTCTCTGCCTCGGTGTTTCTGTAAGGCTTGGACCACTGCAAGATAGTTTAGCCAAGTGGGTCTTTCAGTGCATGTGAGATATACCAGCGTTTCTTAGAAAATTTGATTCATATTTTAAAAAATCGGAAAACTTTACCAATGTTGACAAAAGAAAATACGCTAGACAAGGTAGGATCTTTATGTGTCGGTAAAATGAATTATGCGAGAAATGTCGGTGGAAACGCTTTTATGCACAAATATTGATATTATTACCATAATATCGAAGTAAACTTGGAGTCATGCGATGACATGTTGTGTGGTCCTCCCACTACGACTCGGGAAACCATGCAGTTTATTAGGCTACAGATGCAATAATTTATGATGAACTTCACAGGGTGGTGAAAGTGCAAGGTGATGAGGTTGATGCTCCTTTCCAATAAATATCGAGGGTCTTATTCTGGGGACATGATAATCGATGCTTGGCTGCCATTTGACAAATAATAAAATAATCTCGCTCCTTTGTCCATAATAATAATCTTATCATGTAGGCCAGGGTTTCCCAAACTTGGTCCTCGGGACCACAAGGGGTGCACGTTTTGTTTTTTGCCCTAGCACTACACAGCTCATTCAAATAATCAACTAATCATCAAGTTTTGATCATTTGAATGTGCTGTGTAGTGTTAGGGCAAAACCCAAAACGTGCACCCCTTGGGGTCCCAAGTTCGGGAAACGCTGATGTAGGCTATAGAGTACCACAGTATGAGTCATAATACCCATAAAACCTAGCAGTCAAACAAGGAAATGGTTCCATTCATTTTTCCCATAGGAGATTTCAGAAACACTTCAAATAAGGGCTGTGTTTCGTGTAGGCTTATCCTGGCGTGCTGTTTTGATAACAGTGTAAATCTCTCTAGGATAAGGTTACTTTTATCAATATATTCACCTGTATTTACCCCCCAAAAATGAAATTCTAATTAGCTGCTAATGTGGCTATCAAAAGAACTACAAATGTCATGATGAACTGGACAAGACTGCCGAACCGAGGCAAAGGTAAGAATCTCTGGATTAACTTTCTAATGTTAGCTAAATTTATAAATGAATAAATTAGCAAAATATATTTCCTGCTGAAAGGTTAATTTATCTCCCAGTGTCTGTTAGAAAGCAGACTGAACTAGGTTTCCTCTAGGATTTTGCCTGTGCTTATAGTTGTATTCCGTTTCTTTTTACCCTATAAAACTCCCTAGTCCTTGCCGATGACAAGCATACCCATAACATGATGCAGCCACCACCATACTTGAGAATATGAAGAGTGGTGCTTAGTGATGTGTTGGATTTGAGTGGTTTCTCTGAGCGGTTTCCTTCCTCTCCGGCAACTGAGTTAGGAAGGACGCCTGTATCTGAGTAGTGACTGTGTGTATTGATACAAAGTGTAATTAATAACTTCACCATGCTCAAAGGGATATTCAATGGCAGTTTTTAAAATTTATTTTACCCATCTACCAGTTCTTTGCAAAGCATTGGAAAACCTCCCTGGTCTTTGGAGTTGAAATTCACTGCTCTACTGAGGGACCTTACAGATAATTGTACTGTTTGAAACCGGGTGGTGAAGCGGTCTAAGGCACTGCATCTCAGTGCTTGAGGCGTCACTACAGATACTCTGGTTCAATTCCAGATTGTATCACAACCGGCCGTGATTGGGAGTCTCTTAGGGCGGCGCACAATTGGCCTGGGTTTGGCTGGGGTAGGCCGTCATTGTAAATAAGAATTTGTTCTTAACTGACTTGCCTAGTTAAATAAATAAAATAATGTGTGGGGTACAGAGATGAGGTAGTCATTCAAAAATCTTGTTGCACAGAGTGAGTCCATGTGAAAATTCATACTCCTTAACTTATTTAGGCTTGCCATAACAAAGGGGTTGAATACTTATTGACTCAAGAAATTTCAACTTTTCATTTTTTATTAATTTGTAAAATATTCTAAAAACATAATACCACTTTGACATTATAGGGTGTGTAGGCCAGTGACACAATCTCAATTTAATCCTCCCGAGTGGCGCAGTGGTCTAAGGCACTGCATCGCAGTGCTAGCTGTGCCACTAGAGATCCTGGTTTGAATCCAGGCTCTGTCGTAGCCGGCTGCGACCGGGAGACCCATGGGGCGGCGCACAATTGGCCCAGTGTCGTCCAGGGTAGGGGAGGGAATGGCCGGCAGGGATGTAGCTCAGTTGGTAGAGCATGGCATTTGCAACGCCAGGGTTGTGGGTTCGATTCCAGTATAAAAAATTAAAATGTATGCACTCACTAACTGTAAGTCGCTCTGGATAAGAGCGTCTGCTAAATGACTAAAATGTAAATGTAATCCATTTTAAATTCAGGCTGTAACAAAACAAAATGTGGAAAAGGTAAAGGGGTGTGAATACTTTCTGAATGCAGTTTAAGTGATGACTAATCCCTAGAGGTACCGCTATTAAAATGTGTTCTGACCTTAATGGGACTTCCTGGATAAATAAAGGTTAAATAAAAAAATACAAATAAAGGATTCTGACAACCACATTAATCTTTAGACCTCTCCCTTGTGGAAGGAGTTGTCCTTAAATTAAACCATGATTATGATCCATTTCTGAAGATGGACATTAATATGGACCTGACCAAGCGAAAGGGTCTGTGGTTTGGAAAGAAAATGACATATCCCAAACAAATCAATACAATAAAGTCCTGGGAGGAAAGAAGCATAAAGTAGCATTTCTAAACATTTTATGGGTCAGTGGTCGTTCTTGACAGGTCAATACCTCAGTCCGCTAGATGTTTTATGACTCTGCAGTCATTTGTGGAAGAAACAGATATACGGGACAGTTGAGCTAACGTGCGCTAATGTGATTGCTAATGTGACTGTTGTAAGTAACAGCAAACTTTCCAGGACATAGACATGTCTTATATGGGCAGAAAGCTTACATTCTTGTCAATCTAACTGCACTGTCCAATTTACAGTAGCTATTACAGTGAAAAAATACCATGCTATTGTTTGAGGAGAGTGCACAACAAAAAAAACGTATCACGGCAACTGCTTTGATAGTCACCTCTGAAGGTAAATAATGTACTTACATTCAGTAATCTTGCTCTGATTTGTCATCCTAAGGGTCCCAGAGATCAAATGTAGCATAGTTTTCTTTGATAAAATCCATTTTTATATTCAAATGTAGGAACTAGGTTCTACAGTTTGAACCCCTGCTGTCTCTGGCTCCACACCCACACCGCCCCGCCATCTAGATGTGTGAAAGTTAGTGTATAAGCTAATGATCCATCATGACATTCCTGGGAGTGTGTAAACTTACAAAAATGATATGGTAATACAGGGGCGGTATGTTCTCTATAGTTATGTACTTGAAAATGTATCAATTGACCAATTCGGCACATTTGGGCAGACTTTATACAAAATAGTCCAGTATTGCAATGCTTCACTGGATCAATATTTTACCAGATCTAATGTGTTATATTCTCCTACATTAATTTCACATTTCCACAAACGTCAAAGTGTTTCCTTTCAAATGGTATCAAGAATATGCATATCCTTGCTTCAGGTCCTGAGCTACAGGCAGTTAGATTTGGGTATGTCATGTTAGGCGAAAATTGAAAAAAAGGGTCAGATCCTTAAGAGGTTAACAGACGGAAAGGTAGAGGGAGTGACTAGAAGACCGACAAATATAGAGGAAAGATGGGCGAAGAGGCACAAGAGACGGGAGGGTTTGAGAAAGACCAGAGAGTGAGTACAGACAGAAAAACCTCCCCCACACATACAACCGCTTTCACAGACGCTGCATTCAGTATTTTAAAGGTAACCGTGGTCATTTTCCAACAAGTCCAACTAATCGTTTCCCATCTATTTTGAATTCTGTATACCAGTGGGGCACAGCTCTCCCCTCGCTGTGTACCACGTGGGTCGCTTCAGCCAGGCTATACAAATAAACCTGTTGTTACAGATCAATAGCGATGAACGATGTTTACGAAATAATTGGATCTAATACACGAATACTAATTTTCTCAGTGAGTAAAGTTGTATCCCCAGTAGCTCTTCCCCCTCATCCATTCGAATAATTAAAACAAGTGCACGCTATCAGTTGTCAGAGATCAGTGATTTTGTATGTGAGGTTTTGATGTGGGAGAAGCAGGAATCAGATGACACCACAAAGAGAAAAATAAATTAAACTTGTTTCCTCATCCTCAGCTTACTGTACCGTCCCTCTTGACTTGATCTATTTCCAATTACTTTGTACAAGAATAAATAAATAAAATCGCATAACATTGAAATTCAATGCAATCTTCCTAAAAAATACGTTAAGGAGGGGTGTGTGAAATCGGTTTATTGCGCAATTGGTAAACAAAGGTATATTGTGAGAAGACAAAATGTCCTGACCACGCTTCTGATTATCATACACATTTATTTTAAAATCAGATCTTGTGGACATTGGTTCTGAAGTGTATGTTCTGTTTATTTCTCAGTGGATGCATTCAAAGTCAATCATCATGAGAAAGAAAGAATGAAAGAGAAAAGTACATCTTATACAAAGGAAAAAGAGGACAGTACTGTGAAGCGACTGAGTGCCACTCAACTCTACACACTCACAGCCTTTCCACTACAACATTAACACACTCAGGTTGCTCATCAAGTGTCTTCAGTTTACACAGACTACCACTGTTCACTTCCCACATGAACAGAGTCCTAGGCTGCATCCAAAACGGCACTACGGTTGACCAGAGCTCTATAGGCCCTGGTCAAACATGGTGCACTATATAGTGAATAGGGGTGCAATTTGAGACACAGTCTATTGAAGTTGACGTCTCTGTATTTTTCTTTCAGCAGGCAAGATGCAGCACTGAGTCAGAAGGAGGAGGGGGATCCTCAGATTGGAGGGGTGCTAGGTCCCCCTGGCGGAACCCCCCCCCGACATGGTAACTTCCTGTAAGAGAGGTCTCATGGAAATGTTCACATGTTGGTGCTCATTCGTGATTGGCTGTTGGCAGAGTTGAGTTCACCTTGGCTGCCCTCCCTGGGAGGAGACTGGAGAGAGAGGGAGGGAAAAAGGGGGAAATGGAGAGAGAAAAATAAGGTTGAGTGGTTGACATCCTCTATAAGCAAAGATGGAAGGAAACAGATCTTAATTATCATCCTGCATTCGTAAGAACATACAGTATATGTATCAAAAGGAAAATGTACAAAGCATACAGTATAAAAAGAGTTGAGTTTGCAACTAGTCTCTGGTACTGTAAGATCATGGCATAGACTGGGGAGAGAGGGACACACGACATATATTCCTCCTCTGAATCTAAGGTCTTATTTCAGATCCCATGATGTGTGGAAATGAGCAGTGGCTGAGAGGAACAGAGATGAGGAGGAGAGGGGGAGGACGGGCCTGGAGAGAGGACGGGTGGACCAGAGGTCAACGAGAGAGAGAATGAAAAGAAGACAAAGTGGATATGGGTAAAGGGAAAGAGAGACAGACAGAAATAAGAGAGATGATTAGATGGCGGCACTGATTGAAGGCTGATTGAGGCATGGATGTCAAAAGAAAGAAATAGCATTTCTGAGAGATGTCCATATCCTAGAGGGAAAAGGCAAAAAATCGAGATAGATGAGTAAAGAGAAAGCAGCCAGAAAACCCCTGGGAGACCCCGTGCGCAGTGGTACCTTGACATGTATCTGGTTGCGCAGCACGGCAGCTCGTAGGATCATGGCTTTGGCTCGCCTCTGGAACTCCTTGCCCATGTGGATAGACTTCTCAAACGTGTGGCTCCGCTGGTCCACGTCCCGCGCATACAGGATCTGAGATGAGAGATAGTATTTCATAGTCTGTTTGTACATAAATGTGCTTGGCATCTCAACGAGAGAAGGGAGGAGAGAGACAGGCTGAGGATAAGAGCGCTGTGGCAAACCATTTGGGTCACTGTCAAATCAACATTCGTGCTGCATTATAAGATTATAACGAGTGATCTGAGCTCATCTAGTGTGTGTGTGTGTGTGTGTGCGCGAGCGAGTGAGAGAGATGGGGTGGGGTTTATATGTGACTTGACTCTTGAGTGTGGGTGTGTTACCTTGCTGTGGGAGTCTATGCGTGCGTTGATAAGTCCCTCCAGTATGAGCTGGGTGAGTTCGTCCTCCAGAGCTAACACTGTGGTGTTGAAGGCCTGGGCCATCTTAGTCATGTCTGCAGACACGTACGGGCTGAAGTACTGCAACACATATACACGTTAACATCTTAGTCATACATCTGAATGAAAAGTAGAGATTGAGGTACTGCACACACATGCATGCCCTTCGCCCACACCACACAAAAAAAAACACAACAGTGTACATTACAGCAGACCTTGCTGAAAAACACACACACTAATACTGGCCTTGGGAGCCGGGGAGAGAAAACCTGCTCTGAATTACATTTTAGTCATTTAGCAGACGCTCTTATCCAGAGCGACTTACAGTTAGTGAGTGCATACATTTTCATACTGGTCCCCCGTGGGAATCGAACCCACAACCCTGGCGTTGCAAACGCCATGCTCTACCAACTGAGCTACACGGGACTGAATGTTCATGTTCATGATCCCCAAACCAAACTATTTTAATTATATATTTATTAATTTACAACCTAAATAACATTACACCAGCGTAACTCACACCCTCCAACAAGCATCCCACTGCACTAAAAGAGAAAAAGGACACCAAGAGGTCAAGCAGAAGAACAATGTCTAATATTAGGGCATAAGATTAAATAACATTAGCAGAACAACCATTTTAGGTGCCATACTTCACCTGCTAGTCCAGTTAACCCTGGTTGCGTCCCAAACAGGGCTACGGTCAGAAGTAGTGCACTATAGAGGGAATAGGGTTCCATCCCCTGTAGAGGTTTGACCCAGGGTCATTCAGACACATTTCCTCAGATTCCTCAGCTAAATGTAGTATTGATTGCTGCCTGAGCTAGAAGAGCGACAGTAGATTTCCATCCAATTAGCGACAGATTTTAATGTGAATATTCTAGAATACGCATACTTTGATATGGTGGTTATTATATCAATATTTGTGCAGAGGCGTTTCCACCCCCATTTCTCGCATAATTAATTTTACCGACACAAAAAGATCCCACCATGTCGAACGAACAAATTGTACCGAAACTGTTGCAATTTTTTTTGGAACGGTATGATGACTTTACTCGCATAAAAACTGTGGATGGTAACATGGTTAGTGAGAGAAAAGTTTTGTATCCGATTCTTTCCCCCAGACGCATCGATAGCCTATTAATTTTTTTACGTCAATGGGGGAGCCCTTAATTGACTAATTGACTATTCAAACCCATCCGTAGTTGTGAGTGTATAAGGAAAACAACAGAATACTTTGGATGTCCAGGGTGATGTTCAGTATTATATGGGAGTACTGGAGGAAAAGTGTTCCTGTCCCCCAGTCCCACCTGTCCTGTCAGTCCCACCGGTCCTTTCCTGTCCGTCTCACCTGTATAAGGGCTCTGTTCCTGATCAGTGTGTAGAGGGTCCGTACGTGGGGGGCCAGGTACATGTCTAACAGCAGGTTATCCTGAGAAATAAGAGAAGCAGTCTGCATTTAGGACAGGTTTCAAATATATTTTATCAACATAATGAAAATACATCATAGCTTTCAACGTAGGAAGTCATGTTACTTGGTTTTCTTACTTTGTTTAATTCCCGTTTTCAAGTTTTTTTGCTACCCATTTTGTGTTTTTCACATCAACGCAATCATTAGTATCGATTGATAATCATAGATAATTAATTAATTAGATCAATCTCACCTTGATCTCGTCCAGCATTTTGAGACAGGAAGCGTACTTTGACTCATAGAACTTAAAGATGATGTCACGGACCTGAGGTTCCAACTCTAAGAATAACTTAAACGAGCTGGGAGGACATAAAATACATGATTCAAAGATGGTGGATGGTAACACAGCTCGTTAGTTACATGAACACACACACCATTTATACAGCAGATACACAGGCATTTGCACACACACACACACCTGCTTGAGATTATATTCTTCTGTAGCTCCTGTCTGTCGAAGGTGGCGAGGGCACACATCCCTCCGTACACAGCTACATTACTGGGGGACAGGAGCTGGACACACACACACACACAATAGAGGAGGTTTGTACATCCAACAGAAAAACAAATTATGAGCATTTGTCAAGTAGCAATTGTCTTTACAATTGTCCAATTACCCTTGTCCTAGTTGTTGTTGCCTTCCCCATTGTTGATAAACAATAACAAATTATCACAGAACTACACAGGGAAGTCACAGACTTCACCTTTAAAGTACTACACAGACAGGCAGGCAGACACACTAACCTCAGCGAAGTCACAGTGGTCGAAGGAGGCCAGCAGGAAGCACTTGGCTGCTTGTTTGTACTTTCTGGAGGCCAGCTCAGCTAGCCCTGGGTGACAGAGACAGATATACAGATGTGGAGGAGAAACAAGGAGAAAGAACGAGAGGTCAAATGAACCTGAGTGTGGGAAGAGAACTTTGTAATCTAGTCAAAGCAGAGGGGGGTTTAAAACGAATCAATTTTAATTGAAACAAAACATTAGCATGAGTGTCTGCATCTGTTGTTAGTGAGTTTTATACCCTCTAGATAGCAACAGGTGAAAACACTTACAGTATGTACATCTCTTTGTAGAACAACAAAGATAGTGAGTGAATTACCTGCAGCACATTTTAATTTGGTGAGGACTGACTGACTCTGGCAATCTCTCTCCCCTCTTTGCTGAAACAAAAAGAAAGATATTCCCTCAGTAATGAAGAACCCGTCTGTGTTTTTTTAGAAGACAGTAGAGCACTTATGTTCTCGCTCTCAGAGGAACCCATGACTTACCTCTGCTATCTCTGGAGTGGATTCAGCTTTGCTCACATAACTAAGGACGTGGGACCAGTTCTGGAGGTAGACGCTAACCTAATAGATGAAAACACACTAAATTCATTAAGAAACTCTATAGGACACAAATGTCAAGACTGCCCTCTAGTGCTAGTCACTGGAGTTAATCAGATCACAGAGAAAGCAAGAGGCTGAGAGCGAGTGAGGCAGAGAGAGAGAACGAGAGAGGAATATAACCCTTCTGCCCTCCAGACTTTACATCAGGATTAAGTGCATTGACCAAAAAGCTAGGACCACTAACTATCATTATGATTAATGATGACATACCTTGATGACATTAAGACACATGTTTATGACATGCTTGGCGCTAGTGCAGTAGTCTCGGGCTCGGGAGTAGCACTTAAGGGCGTTGCTGAGGTCACCGCAGTCCAAGTAGTGGTCCCCAAGGTCATCATGACCCCTCCTGAGGTGAAATAAACATTAGTGAGAGGGTTCGGCCCAGTACCACAGAGGTCGAGAAAGGAAAATTCAGATCCCCCCCCTTTGGCCTGAACAAAGCACTACGCAGAATCACTGATCTACAAATGAACGTTCCATTCCAAATGACCTTACATTAAAAACTACTACTACTAGTCAACTACTCAGTGATTACTTCTAAGTGATCAAGATTTGCAAATAGATGCAGCACTCTCAGAGGTGAGGTTTACCCAATCGGTTTATTATCTACTTGATGCTAACAACTAGTTTCTCCCACCCACCTGATGCTCTCTTTGATGGAGTTGCCTTTGTAGTTCTTCAGGTCAGTGTCCAATTTCTCCAGTTTGAGCAGGGCCTTTTTCCTGGTCGACTCGGCCCATGCTGTGTCCAGAGGAGGGGGGTCCACTGCCCCGCCCTCCACCACAGCATCTGGAGCCCCCTGGACCTCTCTGAACACAAACACAGAACTCAAATCAATCAAACACTCAACGAAAAAGACAAAAAGCACTTTCCAAAACAACAATTAAAAATTACATACTACGTTCTAGTAGTAACCACTCCACTTTGCTGTACCTTCTCTGTGCTATGCTGGTCTGTACTAGGCTAAGCTAGGGCTGTGCTACACCTACCTGGTGGCCTCTGTGAGTTTGCGGTGGATTTCCTCATACACGTCTACGTTGAAGGTCCTGTGGACGAAAGACAGGGCCATTTTCAGGGCCTCTGCGCGGAGCTGGGGACAGTGCTCTGCTATGAACTGCAGCCTCTCAATACGCATCAGACCACTGTAGCTGGACGCATACTGCTCCAGGTCCTAGAGAGAGACAAAGACACACACACACTTCAGTGGGACAATAGCCTAAAATGTTGATTTTTCACTAAATAGTCTGCATTTGTATTTATTAGGGATCCCCATTAGCTGCTGCAAAGGCAGCAGCTACTCTTCCTGGGGTCCAAACACATTATGGCACTTACATTACACATAAAACGAATTACACCACTACATATCTACAATACAAAATGTATAATACCACCATACGTTATTTCAATGTATGTGTGTCTAGAGTGCTCGCGTTTGTGTGCGTATGTGTGTCTGTACCTGTGTGTGTGTGTGTCTCTTCACAGTCCCTGCTGTCCCATAAGGTGTATTTGTATCTGTTTTTTTAATCTGATTCTACTGCTTGCATCAGTTACCTGATGTGGAATAGTTCCATGTAGTCATGGCTCTATGTAGTACTGTGCACCTCCCATAGTCTGTTCTGCACTTGGGTGTTGTGAAGACACCTCTGGTGGCATGTCTTGTGGGGTATACCCCTTCTATAGATTCATTTGTTTTCAGTTTAACATTTAAATATCAGTAGTGGTATTTGAGTCCCGTCTACATGAAACAAGACCCGCCTTTCCAATGATAGTGGGGGAAAATCCTGGATAGATAGACCATACCAGCGTTGGGTTTTCCACCACATAGTTGACATCTGGTGCATTCTGCTGGTCCTCCTGTGGGTCAGCATCTATCTGCATGGGCTCAACAACCCCCTGAAGAAGAGAGAACATACAGGTAACTGCCAAAATAAAAGAAACACCAACATAAAGTGTCTTAATAGGGTGTTGGGCCACCACGAGCTGCCAGAACAGCTTCAATATGCATTGGCATAGATGCTACAAGTGTCTGGAACTCTATCGGAGGGATGCGACACCATCTTTCCACGAAAAATTCCAGCATTTGTTGTTTTGTTGATGGTCGTGGAAAACTGTCTCAGGCGCCGCTCCAGAACCTCCCAAAAGTGTTCAATTGAGTTGAGATCAGGTGACTGACACACACACACACACACACACACACACACACCCACCCTTTAAACCACCTTTGCTCCTTTGAGACCCCTCTTTCAAAGTCACTGAGAATCTCTTCTTCTAGCGATGGTAGCCAAAATAACGGCCAACTGGGCATTTTTATACATGACCCTTAACATGATGGGATGTTAATTGATAAATTAACTCAGGAACCACACCTGTGGATGCACCTGTTTTCAATATACTTTGTATCCCTCATTTTATCAAGTGTTATCTTTATTTTGGCAGTTCCCTGTACATACTGTAGATAAGTGTCATTTAACAGCGTGGCACAATCAATGGAGAATACTGACTGTCTACAACCAGGTTAACAAGGTAATGAATAGCCATACATACACTACACTCCCACAATGGACAGATCGCTCATGTCATACTGGATATTTACATTGGAGACACAATGTATATGTGTTGCTTAGCACAATTTAAAAAGGGATGGGTAAACTACTACTAGCTGGATAACAAGTCAGCCAACTAGTTAGCTAGCTACAATAACAGAAAACTAACTAGCTAACATGACTGTCAAAGTGCCTGAAGAAACCATAAATGACCAACAGCAAACCATTTCCTGGGGTGCAACAGCACCTTTCTAAAAAAAAATTGTCATTCTAACATCTAGCTAGTTGGTATAGAATAACAGTGAATGGAAATATAACGTTGTAGAGTTAGCTATATGAACTTGCTAAAGTTAGCCTAGCTAGTTAGCTTGCCAGGACTGCTAACGGCCCAAGCTACTCGATTTATGCAAGGAGGCTTTCGTGCTTATCGGAGTACCCACGCTCCCAGTTAAGCGCGAGGACACCGGTTTTGTGTAAACATGCATCAAAATCGATGAATAATGACCTGAAAGTTGAATACTTGCACGGGTAAAGGCATCTTTCCCCGTTTGACGTTCTGCAGCAGAGAGGAAGAAGCGAAGCGAGAGGAATAACTGGCACCAAAATCTGTCTTCTCCAGCAGGTGGCGTTCTTCCCGCTGATCCAAGGGAGGAGTTGTTGTATGGAGATCAATGAGTGTCGAATTTGGTTAACAAAAAATGAATGGCTTACTTTCTACGTGAGGCTTATTTGATCGAATAGAAGTTTCGTAATGTGTAGGTTGTTACGAGTGTACTGATATAAGTAGGACGCGTGACATCTTCGCAACTTTGAGAAAAAACACTTTATATCGGAGTTGTGCCTGTTATCACTCTCGTATCTGCCCTCTCATTGGCTAGAATGGTCCCACCTGATCTTGCCTCCTCCCGACTGCCTTCCATTTCTGAAGACATTTATTTTAATTGCTAGAGTAACTGGTCAACATGGTCGCGTGTGGCTCAGTTGGTAGAGCATGGTGCTTGCAACGCCAGGGTTGTGGGTTTGATTGCCATGGGGGATGAGGATAATTTACAAAAATGTATCCACTCAGTAATGTAAATCGCTCTAGATAAGAGCGTCTGTTAAATGACTAAAATGTAATATGATGGGTAATCTGTGTCTACAGCAACAAACAACGGCACGCTATCACATCCGGGGCATGGGTTTATAGGGCTCTTTACGTAATGACGTCAGCGCTGCTCCAGATGTGTCCGAGGCAGTGTTATTACCGCATTCAAAACAACTGGGAACGTTGGTGATCTTCAGGTTGGAAAGTCGGAGCTCTAGATAGTGACCCGAGTTGAATGACCGTTCAAATCGATTTTTACCAGTGGGAGATTGTTTTTTTCCGAGTTCCCAGTTGCTTTGAACGCACTAAAGTCGTCGGAGATTTCCGAGTTCCCAGTTGTTTTGAACGCGGCATATTTTCGATCAACAACAACAAAAAACTGTTGCAAACTGATGGTAATTTGTATTAAGATACAACTAGTTCAGAAAGTAAAAATGAATTACTCAAATTGTAAATGATAACAATTTATTTGAGGTCCCCCTTGAGATGAATAAGTGTTTTTAACTTTGTCACACGAGTTGGCTTAGCCTACTGGAGGGATGTTGCCGCGAGTTGTTTTGTCTGACAACTTTTTCATTGTCAGCACAAAATAGACTACGAGAGCCTACGACATCTAGAGCGAAAATAGCAACACATTGGCGACCCCAACAGCTGTAGCCTACTACGCTACAGGGACATTTAACTTGCAAGGCCAGGTCAGCATCAGCCAGAGGGCGCTCAGTTTCAGAGGATTTGCTTTTGGAGAGAGAATCACGCAGTATGTGATTTGAGAGGAATCCGAGAAACAGAGGTCGTTTATAATCGCAATGGAATCAAATTATGATGTTTGAGTCACTTGCACTTGACTGGCTGAGTGCACAGCTAGGCTACTTAATCGCGGTCTAACAGAGAAAGCGGGCTGCTGATGGTTAAAGTTTGAGCCCAATCAAATCATAGTCCAGACGAGGAGACAAAAAAGAGAAGATCGTTGAAGAGGATAAAAGCGTCTGGAAACCCTGTATTGTATTGTATTTTCTTTGAACAGATTCTGTTCACTTAATTCATTTTTGGTGAACAGTTCCCTGGTGTTTTTGTTGCAGTTGGGAGGAGGCACATCGGAGAAAAAACTTGATTTATTTTGTTTCCATGTAAGTATTAGGCTATTTTCGTCATCACAGAATAAGTGTTTTAAGTAATTCGGCACAATCAGGGTTTTTCATAGAATGTAATAAAAAATAATTGACTAGACCACACTCTCGCCTCTCCTTTGTTTACCGTAGGACAGCCTATAGACCCCCATGTGCACGACATGCACAAGAAACAACTCCTAAACAACCCTTTAAACTTTAAAGTTACCTTTTTAAGACCGAATAATATTGGTTAATCGCGTTGTTGTTGTTTTCATAAATTTGTCGTGAACTCTACAGTTGAATGACCGAGCCCACAGCAGTCAGACCTGTTTCTATTGGCAGTGACCCAATCTGGTAGATTTGCATCTTCCAGATTTTCACATTTGCATAATCCCTAACCAGGCACAAAAATATTTAATTTTATGCATTCGTTTTATTTATTTATTTCCCCCTGTAAATGATGTATAACTCCTTCATAAACCATACTCTCCTTCATGCTATATCCACATATCTATGTGCTGAGAGCTCATATTTTACTAAGGAGGCTAATTTTAGTAAAGAAAAAAGGGTTTGATTACATCCCTCTGCTTCCTACAACTGACATCTGTTACTGGTTGAGGTATCATTGCCTCTGAAAATAGCAGCAAACAGGAAATTGCTCACACACTGAAGGTAAGTCTGGCAATTAAATGTGACCTGTATTAACTGACTGGCAAATGGCAGTGCATGAGTGACGATGTGCCAAGAGGAGATTGTCTTTGCCAATTCAGGAAAAGTTAGTGGTCAGACTGAGAAGAAATAGCGTCTGCCATTTGAGAGGGACTCAATCAGAATGTGTATAGAGTTGTACAGTGAAATCGTGGCCCTTTTATGCAGAAACAGACTGGTCTGTCTAGCACCCAGGCTAGAGTAAACCCAGTGCAGGAGCCAGTATCCATATACTCAGCTAGAGTATGTTCTCAAGTTTGTCACTGTCATCTTATTATGGGGGTGGTGGTGATGATGAGGAAGTCATGCGTGTCGATGTCTTTTCAGGTTCATGTGTGATGTCATAAAGATGGGACGCAGTGGAGCGGGAAGCAAAGCTGGTGCCGGCGGCTGACAGGCCCCTCCAGCGGCCAATCAGGATGCATGTCTCCTCGATGGGTGTCAGCAAGCTATGCTTCCTGTTCTCCCTGGCCCTCTGTGCCCTCCTCCTGCTCCTCATCCCCGCCCTCCAGCCCTCACAGCATCAGGGGGACCTGCCCCAGCCCCGGGCCCACACCAAGCCTGCCCGGGCGGGCACAGGCGCCGGCAAACCCTCCCAGCACCCTGGAGGTCTGGTGGTCCCTCTCCAGGCAGATGTGGGGAAAGTGACAGTGACAGTGGGGCGTAATGCGATTGATGGTGGCTCTATGGGGCAGGGCACAACCAGAGAGACCAAGAGGACTGGGGATGGGGACTGGGTGTATACAGCTGGTCGAGGTGACACCCAGGGCACTGGGAAGCATACAGACTCTCAGACAGGGCCAAAGGAGGACTTCCTCCATAGAGCTGGGGGTGTGGCGGGGGCTGGAGGGTCTCGGTCCAGGACCCCTCTGGAGCTGAAAGACATTTTCATAGCGGTGAAGACCACCAAGAAGTACCACAAGTCCAGACTGGATCTGCTGTTCCAGACCTGGGTGTCCAAAGCCAAAGAACAGGTAGGGAGGAACACAAACGCATACACACACACACACACACACACACACACACACACACACACACTGAAGACCGAACTTGGCAGTGGTTAAGATGCAGCCAATGGCTCTGGATGAGGGTATTTGTTAACCCCCCAAGGTTATGTTTTGTCTACAGGGTAGATCATCTCCTTTGTCTTGTACTGTTACCAAGTCCTCCAGACAGGGCATGTTTCTAAAGTACACAAGGACAGCTTCCCCTCTCTCTGTTCTCCAAGCAGCTGTAGTAACAGTAAAGAGTGAACATCATTTCTAGCACCATGGGCTGCATGTCACTGAACTACACTGCAGGTCCATTTCTCTGAAGACTTTACTGTACTCCTTCAACAAGGTTTTGATTATCATATAGAACATGGATGTGAAGGAAATGTGCTGCTATGGCGAATTATGGTCTAAGATTCTATCCCAGTGAACACACGATTTTGAAAATATGTGTTTTCAACATCTTTCCAATGTCTTCATGTGCTCATAGGGCTGGTTTTAGCTATAGGGTGGCAGGTAGCCTAGCGGTTAGAGCGTTGGGCCAGTAACCGACAGGTCGCTGGTTCGAATACCCCAGCCGACAAGGTGAAAAATCTGTCGACGTGCCCTTGAGCAAGGCACAGCCTATCCCTTCAATCACACAGCCTATCCCTACTATGGCTGACCCTTTAAAACAACACATTTCACTGCACCTATCTAATTCAAAAATATATATTTTTTGCCAACACTGCAGATTCATGCCCCCATGCTGGCCCACATATGGGTTTCCTACTGCTATTACAAAAGTAGGGACATCTGGGTGTCAGGGCCGTGTAGAAATGGTGTGGTGTGGAATCAAGTGCAGAAGCAGAAGGAGAGTCCAAAATACTTTACTGGAAAATGCAATGCAATAATCCAAAATAGCCAGAGGCAAAACGCACACAGGCGTGAAACACAAGCGCCCAAAACAGGCGCGCAAAACTCCTCTAAATCGAGAAGTAGGCAATACAGAGGTGGCGTACCAAAACACAGGTACGAAACGACACCAACACGAAACAATTACACACAACACAACACTCATAACAGGGAAACTAAATAGGGAGCTTAATTAGACATAACACAAGACAGGTGTGACTAATCAGACAAAACTAGTCAAACAGAAAACATGGAGCGGTGGCAGCTAGTACTCCGGAGACGACGAACGGCGAAACCTGCCCGAACAAGGAGGAGGAGCTGCCTCGGCCGAAACCGTGACAGTACCCCCCCCTTGACGCGCGGCTCCAGCCGTGCGCCGACTCCCGCCTCGGGGACGCCCCGAGGGCGCGGCGCCGGGCGCGTAGGATGACCACGATGGAATTCGGTCATCAGGGACGGATCCAGAATATCCCTCCTCGGCACCCAGCACCGTTCCTCCGGACCGTACCCCTCCCACTCCACGAGATATTGGAGACCCCCATCCGGCGTCTGGAATCCAGGATGGTCCGAACAGTGTACGCCGGAGCCCCCTCGATCTCCAACGGGGGCGGAGGAGTCTCCTCAATCTCGAAGTCCTGGAGTGGACCAGCTACCACCGGCCTGAGGAGAGACACATGGAATGAGGGGTTAATATTCTTGTAATCAATAGGTAGTTCTAACCTGTAACACACCTCATTCAATCTCCTCAGGACTTTAAAAGGCCCCACAAACCGCCGACCCAGCTTCCGGCAGGGCAGGCGGAGGGGCAGGTTCCTGGTTGAGAGCCAGACTCGATCTCCAGGTGCGTACACTGGCCCCTCACTGCGGCGTAGGTCGGCGCTCGTCTTTGTCGACGTATGGCACGCTGCAGATGGACATGAGCAGCGTTCCACGTCTCCTCCGAGCGCCTTACCCACTCATCCACAGCGGGGGCCTCGATCTGGCTCTCATGCCACGGTGCCAGAACCGGCTGATACCCTAAGACACACTGAAAAGGGGGTTAGTCTAGTGGAGGAGTGGCGGAGAGAGTTCTGTGCCATCTCGGCCCAGGGCACATATCTCGCCCACTTCTCCGGCCGGTCCTGACAGTATGACCTCAGAAACCTACCCACATCCTGGTTGACTCTTTCGACCTGCCCATTGCTCTCCGGGTGGTAACCCGAGGTAAGACTCACCGAGACCCCCAAACGTTCCATAAATGCTCTCCAGACTCTGGAGGTAAACTGGGGGCCTCGATCAGACACTATATCCTCGGGTACCCGTAATGCCGGAAGACGTGAGTAAATAGAGCCTCAGCGGTCTGTAGGGCAGTAGGAAGACCCGGCATGGGAAGGAGACGACAGGCCTTAGAGAACCGATCCACAACGACCAGGATGGTGGTATTCCCCTGGGAGGAGGGAAGATCGGTAACAAAATCCACCGATAGATGTGACCAGGGTCGCTGTGGGAACGGGCAGGGGCTGTAATTTACCCCTGGGCAAATGTCTGGGTGCCTTACACTGGGCACATATTGAGCAGGAGGAGACATAAACCCTCACATCCCTGGCTAATGTTGGCCACCAGTACTTCATGCTAAGGCAGTGCACCGTCCGGCCAATACCCGGATGTCCAGAGGAGGGAGACGTGTGAGCCCAATAAATCAACCGATCCCGGACCTCGAGCGGGACGTACGTCCGACCCACCGGACACTGTGGAGGACTAGGGTCGGTACGCAACGCCCGCTCGATCTCCGATCGACCTCCCACACCACCGGTGCCACCAGACACGACTCCGGTAGTATGGGAATGGGCTCCACGCACCTCTCCTCCGCGTCATACCGGCGGGACAGAGCATCTGCCTTCCCGTTCTGGGACCCAGGGATGTAAGTGATCTTAAACACAAACCGGGCGAGAAACATAGTCCATCGAGCCTGGCGAGGATTTAGTCTCCTAGCTGCCCGAATATATTCCAGGTTACGGTGATCGGTCAGAATAAGGAAAGGGTGCTGAGCCCCCTCAAGCCAATGCCTCCACACCTTTAGGGCCTGGACTACGGCTAACAGCTCCCTGTCCCCTACGCCATAATTCCGCTCCGCCGGACTGAGCTTTTAGAATAAAAAGCACAGGGGCGGAGCTTAGGTGGTGTACCCGAGCGCTGAGATAGAACGGCCCCTATACCAGCCTCGGACGCGTCTACCTCAACTTGAAACGGTAAAGTGGGATCCGGGTGCGCCAACACCGGAGCCGAGGTAAACAGGTCCTTCAGCTTACCAAAAGCCCTGTCCGCCTCAGCCGACCACTGCAAGCGCACCGGACCCCCTTCAGAAGAGACGTGATGGGAGCTGCCACCTGACCAAAACCCCCGGATAAACCTCCGGTAGTAATTCGCAAACCCCAAAAACCGCTGCACCTCTTTAACTGTCGTTGGGGTTTGCCAATTACGCACGGCGGACACTCGGTCCACCTCTATTCTCACCCCTGACGCAGACAACTGGTAACCCAAAAAGGAAACTGACTCCTGAAAGAACAGACATTTCTCAGCCTTGACATACAGGTCATGCTCCAACAGTCTCCTCAATACTCTGCGCACCAGGGCTACATGCTCGGCCCGGGTAGGGCTGTACACCAGAATATCATCAATGTACACCACCACCCCCTGCGCCTGCATGTCCCGGAAAATTTCATTTACAAATGATTGGAAGACTGATGGAGCATTCATTAACCCATATGGCATGACCAGATACTCGTAATGGCCGGATGTAGTACTAAATGCTGTCTTCCACTCATCGCCCTCCCTAATGCGCACCAAATTATATGCGCTCCTGAGGTCCAATTTTGTGAAGAACCGTGCCCCGTGTAATGACTCCGTCATAGTCCCAATCAGCGGGAGTGGATAACTGTATTTAACAGTCACCTGATTGAGACCGCGGTAATCAATACACGGACGCAGACCTCCATCCTTCTTCTTCACAAAAAAGAAGCTCGAGGACGCGGGAGAAGTAGAGGTCCGTATGTATCCCTGTCTCAGAGACTCGGCAATGTACGTCTCCATTGCTTTTTTCTCCTCCTGTGACAAAGGATACACATGGCTCGCGGGGAGCGCTGCTCCTATCTGGAGGTCTATCGCACAATCCCCCTGTCTATGAGGTGGCAACCTTGCCGCTCGGGTCTTACTAAACACAAGTGCCAAATCCTCATACTCAGGAGGAATGTGCAGTGCTGACATCTGGTTCGGACTCTCCACCGAGGTCGCCCCTACGGAAACACCCAGACAAAACCCCTCACACTGAGCAGACCACCCTTGAAGAGCCTTCTCTCGCCACGAAATAGTAGGATCATGGGTGGTTAACCAGGGAAGCCCCAGTACCACCGGATACGCAGGAGAGTCAATCAGATAGAGTTGAATCGTCTCCTCATGACCCCCCTGCGTCATCATCCTAAGTGGCGCTGTGAGCTCCCCAATCCACCCAGATCCTAACGGACGACTATCTAAAGCATGTACGGGGAAAGGTTTATCGACTGGAAGGAGGGGAATCCCTAACTTAACACAAAATTTGCGATCTATAAAATTCCCAGCTGCGCCTGAATCGACTAGCGCCTTATGCTGGGAACGAGGTGCAACCTGTGGAAAACAAACAGGCAATGTAAAGTGGACGACAGAAAGCTCTGGGTAAGTAGGGCGCCTACTCACCTGGGTGGACTCCCCACTGTATGGCCTGCCATCTCCCTCCTCAGGGAACCCTCCCCAGCACCTAGCCGCGGTGTGTCCTCCGCGGCCACACTTGGTGCAGGAGACTGCTCCCCTCGGGTTCCTTCCTCTTTTAGTTCTAGCGCCAGCCCCTCCCAGCTCCATCGGACTAGGCTCGGAGGTGCTGGAGGGTGGAATGGGAGGCCCCCCATCTGGGGACGTCCCGCGGGTCGTGAGTAGGTTGTCCAGACGAATAGCCATGTCCACAAGCTGGTCAAAAGTTAACGTAGCGTCCCTACACGCTAACTCCCTGCGGACGTCCTCCCTAAGGCTACACCTAAAATGGTCTATGAGGGCCCTCTCATTCCACCCCGCGTCAGCCGCTAGAGTCCGGAACGCCAGTGCGAATTCTTGAGCGCTCCTCATCCCCTGTCGAAGGTGGAATAGACGTTCCCCCGCCGCTCTTCCCTCTGGTGGATGGTCAAAGACCGCACGAAAGCGGCGGGAGAACTCCACATAGGTGACTGTGGCGGAGTCTATTCCCCTCCATTCGGCGTTGGCCCACTCCAACGCCTTGCCGGTGAGACAGGAGATGAGGGCGGAAACGCTTCGTATCCCGAGGCGCCGGGTGTATAGTGGCTAGGTAGAGCTCCACTTGCAGAAGGAAGCCCTGACATCCGGCAGCGGAGCCGTTGTACGCCCTCGGGAGCGAGAGCCGAATCCCACTGGGTTCCGGTGGATGAGTAGGCAGGTTCTCTGGTGGTGATGGAGCGATCGGTGGGGCTGTGGGAACACCGCTGATCTCCCAGCGCCGAAGAGTGTCCATGACGCCCTCCAACGCGTGCCCGATCCGATTAATGCGATGTTCCTGTCCCTGGAGACGTCCCTCCACGCTGTCGACTTGTGCTCCTGCTGATTCCATCGAAGTGGTGTGTAATTCTGTCAGGGCCGTGTAGAAATGGTGTGGTGTGGAATCAAGTGCAGAAGCAGAAGGAGAGTCCAAAATACTTTACTGGAAAATGCAATGCAATAATCCAAAATAGCCAGAGGCAAAACGCACACAGGCGTGAAACACAAGCGCCCAAAACAGGCGCGCAAAACTCCTCTAAATCGAGAAGTAGGCAATACAGAGGTGGCGTACCAAAACACAGGTACGAAACGACACCAACACGAAACAATTACACACAACACAACACTCATAACAGGGAAACTAAATAGGGAGCTTAATTAGACATAACACAAGACAGGTGTGACTAATCAGACAAAACTAGTCAAACAGAAAACATGGAGCGGTGGCAGCTAGTACTCCGGAGACGACGAACGGCGAAACCTGCCCGAACAAGGAGGAGGAGCTGCCTCGGCCGAAACCGTGACACTGGGACAGTGTAGATACCCAGTCCACTCCCTGTCAGCACAGCGCTCAAGCACTTGGAACTCATCTCAGAAAAACATCTCAACCATTAAATAAACAACTTCTCCCCCCTTGGCAAGAGTATCAGCTCCTGTGGTTCAGAATGACGAGAAGTGCTTCAAGAGCATAAAGGCCATTTGGAATCAATTGACTCCTTGGATCGGGTTCTATAACGATTTTAACAAACCACATGCGTAACTCATCTTGAATTGACGCCAAGCCATCTTATTGGCTCTTACGCCAGTCTCTGTTGGTCTTGTGGTTGTTTGGTGTGTTATTGTTCCCTTACCTGCATGGTTAGAATCCTCCACTAAAGCAATGGGAGATTATAACTGTTGATGTTCAGTGGAGCCATAAAGTAAAACTGAAACAGATTCTCTGAGAAGAGAAGTCCATGTCTTCTCCACCCCTCATAACCTCAGCCACTATGGGCCCAATCCCCAATCCTAACATATTGTCCCATCAATACATGATTAATGCTTAAGTTTGCGTTACCTGTATCTCAAGTTGGGATTCAGTGATCTGTATATACAGGACCATAGTGAGACACAGACGCTGGAGTAGAGAGTAGTAGTGTGCTTAAGGAGAGAACAGATGTACAGAAGGAGAGAACAGATGTTCTACACAGTGTCTTGCTGGCCGTAGTGTGTGTGTGTGTGTGGACCCATTGTGGCCAGGGGACATGAAAAGGTTAAGCACATGACGGCTTGTGTGTGCAGGAAGGGTGGAAAGGCATGGCAGCTTCTGGTTGCATGCCCTGTGTGTACCTCAGTATGTGCAACGTGGGGAAGCGTGCGCTCGTGTGTGTGGTGGTAGATCCTGGGCCCCCAGAGGGAAGAAGTTCCTGAGCAACCAGAGACTAGAGGAGAGCAGGAGACGTGTGCAGGAGGAACACACTGCTGTGCTTGCTCTCTCTCTCTGTGCAGGAATTTCTGCCCACTACCCCCACCCCCCCCTTTAGAAGGCTGGAGGGCAGGGGGAATCTGTGGGAGCAAGGTTGGGTGAACTGGGAAGAAAGGGGGTGGGGGGGGGGCAGAGATTCCAGAGAGAGAGCAAACACAGCAGTGTGTTCCTCCTGCACACGTCTCCTGCTCTCCTGTAGTCTCTGGTTGCTCAGGAACTTCCTCCTTCTGGGGGTCCAGGGTCTACCACTACAGGAGGAATGAGAAAGTGTTTAGGGGATAAGTCAGAGGGAGGGAGGGGAAAGGGGGGAGAATCCTCTGGTGTAATCCCTCTCCAAACACAGGGGCCTCTATGGAAGGCTGTAGAATATAGATCAACAGTTCCCACCCAGGGATCTATGGGAGGCTGTAGAATATAGATCAACAGTCCCCACCCAGGGATCTATGGGAGGCTGTAGAATATAGATCAACAGTTCCCACCCAGGGATCTATGGGAGGCTGTAGAATATAGATCAACAGTCCCCACCCAGGGATCTATGGGAGGCTGTAGAATATAGATCAACAGTCCCCACCCAGGGATCTATGGGAGGCTGTAGAATATAGATCAACAGTCCCCACCCAGGGGATCTATGGGAGGCTGTAGAATATAGATCAACAGTCCCCACCCAGGGATCTATGGGAGGCTGTAGAATATAGATCAACAGTCCCCACCCAGGGATCTATGGGAGGCTGTAGAATATAGATCAACAGTTCCCACCCAGGGATCTATGGAAGACTGTAGAATATAGATCAACAGTCCCCACCCAGGGATCTATGGGAGGCTGTAGAACAGGGATGGGCAACTCCAGTCCTTGGGGTCCTGATTAGTGTCGCACTTTTGCCCCAGCCCCAGCTAACACACCTGACTCCAATAATCAACGGGAGGCTGTAGAATATATTCTAGATCAACAGGCTAAAGAGCACAGCTGGGGAGAACTGTGTCATAGGGTAGAACCATAACCTAGTCTATTATAGAAAGATCCCCATGTGTTAAATAGTGTGTAGCGTATAATTTAAGGGATAGGCTCTGTGAGTGAAGGGATAGGCTCTGTGAGTGAAGGGATAGGTTGTGTGAGTGAAGGGATAGGTTGTGTGAGTGAAGGGATAGGTTGTGTGAGTGAAGGGATAGGTAGTGTAAGTGAAGGGATAGGTTGTGTGAGTGAAGGGATAGGTTGTGTGAGTGAAGGGATAGGTTGTGTGAGTGAAGGGATAGGTAGTGTAAGTGAAGGGATAGGTTGTGTGAGTGAAGGGATAGGTTGTGTGAGTGAAGGGATAGGTTGTGTGAGTGAAGGGATAGGTTGTGTGAGTGAAGGGATAGGTTGTGTGAGTGAAGTGATAGGTTGTGTGAGTGAAGGGATAGGTAGTGTGAGTGAAGGGATAGGCTACTTCATACTCTTTTTCAATAGCCAACGTACGTCACATATTAACATACTTTCACACTTATGCTTATTTCACATGGCCGAACACTTTTTAAACGCACTGCATCTTGAAACGCACATAAAATACACTTCACAACTATTCTAATGTTTTATGCCAGCACACCTTTGCACTGCTTGAGTAAACAGGGATGTTAGCACAGCCACTGAAGTTTAAGGACCAACCAGAGACAGATGTGCGTCACAAATAGCATTCTTATGGACCCTAGGGGCCCTGGTGTACTATACTGTATGTGTAGTATATAGGGCAGGGGTACTCGAGTACTATTTGAGAAGGTCTGGTCACACAAATTTCCTAGGTGGTAAAGGTCCGGATGGACAATGTCATTTATCGGTGTAGTAACAAACCCCCACCTCGCAACCCATGTGACCCCAAACTGTTCACACAACTCTTGTTGGCGGGGAGAGAACATGTTGCCGTTTTTAAAGCTAATTTCCTGCAATTCTACACATTTTACATGGGGCAAAGATGTTATTTTTCTGTTTTAAAGCTAATTTCCTGCAATTCTACACATTTTCCCATGTCTTATGTGTGTTTAAATGATACCAGGGGTCGAAGCCCGACTGGGTCCGGAACGCTGTCCGCCAGTTGAGTATGGGGGATATAGGGAATAGGGTGCCATTTTGAATCGGAGATAAATGTGACTGTGGTTAATATCCTTGGTCTGTTCTAGGCCTATAAAACAGATTAGCAGTGAGGCCCTTCAACACAAAGAGTTCCAGTGTTCAGCTGCACGTTAACAGGACCAAACACACTGGCCCAATTTGCTCAGGAACTAACGTCACAGCTCAATTTGTGTTGACATAAAAATACCCCATCTCCCAGGCAGCTCCAGGGGTGTCCCACTCTATTCCCTGTATAATGCACTACAGGCCCTGGTCAAAAGTAATGCACTATATAGGAAATGTGGTGCAATTTGGGATACAGACCTGGAGCTGCCTGGGAGATAGGGTATTTTTATGTCAACACAAATTGAGCTGTGTTCAAAGACCGCATTGTGCCACAGTCCCACTGTGTGTGTACTTTCTAATGGCCACCTGCACAACTATTTACTAAAAGGCTAGTGCTGTTCTCCAAGTGTGACCACCGCTACTGTCCTGACCATTGGCTCAGATGGGTATAGGGCCTAGTTCTCACAGTCTGTAGGTCAACAAGGTTGAGCCACTCTAAGGAACATTTAATGAGCATCAGTTAAGAGCAGCAGCTGGGTAGTTCCACTCATTTATAAATCATATGGATGTGTCAGGCTCATCAGTTGTTTTACTGTTTGGAAATCAAGAGTGTTTAAAGAGTAGTGGGATCTACAGACAGACAGGCCTCTGATTGGTGTCTGGGGTCAAATAGAATGGGGCTTTCAACAGTCAGTCTGGCTCATGTGGGGTTTATAGAGTAGTATGAAGTTGCTCCGACTTCCAAGACACTGATCTAAGGTCAGTTTAGTGTTTTCCTCACTAATGGTTAAGGTTAGGAATAATGGTGGGCTGATCCTAGATCTGTGACCACGGGCAACGTCTACCTGGAGCAGAGTTTAAAGGATGCCTGCTGGGTTTATTTGGGCCTGTTAAAACCCTATGAGAGGGGAGTCAGTGAGAGCACAGAGCAGCCATTTCTCTTTAGCTCCCGTCTTGCTCAGTGAACACGAGGCTAACCTTCTCTCCGTATATGTGGGGGGATTTCTCTGGAAAAAAATAAGAAGAAATGGAACCACACTGAGTCACAGCTTTAGTCTCTGAGTCTTTCAAATGTGGAAACTATTCTAGGAATCCTTCTACAGTGTTCATAATAGAGCTGTTGGAAAATTACTTGAGGGAGGGAAGGAAGATGCTGTAGATTGAAGGGATTGGAGGCTTTCTACTGCACGGTGTAGCAACTTTGAATGAACTAGAGTAGAACCAGGGTATTATGAAATGTTTAAACAAGATGTTATCACGTTTGTCGTGCGTGCCTGTTGGTGCATTTGTTTGTTTCAACAGCCTGTCAGAGAATTTACACCATCTACAGTACCAGTCAAAAGTTTGGACACACCTACTCATTCCAGGGTTCGTAGAATAATAGTGAAGACATCAAAACTATGAAATAACACATATGGAATCATGTAGGAACCAAAAAAGTGTTAAACAAATCAAAATATATTTTATATTTGAGATTCTTTAAAGTAGCCACCCTTTGCCTTGATGACAGCTTTGCACACTCTTGGCATTCTCTCATACATTTTCATGAGGTAGTCACCTTGAATGCATTTCAATTAACAGGTGTGCCTTGTTAAAAGTGAATTTGTGGAATTTATTTCCTTCTTAATGCATTTGAGCCAATCAGTTGTGTTGTGACAAGGTAGGGGTGATATACAGAATATAGCCCTATTTGGTAAAATACCAAGTCCATATTATGTCAAGAACAGCTCAAATAAGCAAAGAGAAATGACAGTCCATCATTACTTTAAGACATGAAGGTCAGTCAATCTGGAACATTTCAAGAACTTTGAAAGTTTCTTCAAGTGTAGTCGCAAAAACCATCAAGCGCTATGATGAAACTGGCTCTCATGAGGACCGCCACAGGAAAGGAAGACCCAGAGTTACCTCTGCTGCAGAGGATAAGTTAATTAGTTACCAGCCTCAGAAATTGCAGCCCAAATAAATGCTTCACAGAGTTCAAGTAACAGACACTATGTCACATACACGTGTTTAGCAGATGTTATAGCGGGTGTAGCGAAATGCTTGTGCTTCTAGCTCCGACAGTGCAGTAATATCTAACAATTTCACAACATATACCCAATACACACAAAAAAGTAAGGAATGGGATTTAAGAATATATACATATATGGACAAGCAATGACAGAGCGGCATGGACTAAGATACAGAAGAATATTATAGAATAGAATGCAGTATATACATATGAGATGAGTAGTGCAAGATATGTAAACATTATTAAAGTGACTAGTGTTCCATTTCTTAAAGTGGCCAGTGATTTCAATAGGCAGCAGCAGCCTCTAATGTGCTAGTGATGGCTATTTAACAGTCTAATGGCCTTGAGATAGAAGCTGTTTTTCATTCTCTCGGTCCCAGCTTTGATGCACCTGTACTGACCTCACCTTCAAATCAAATCAAATGTTATTGGTCACATGCGCCGAATACAACAGGTGCAGACATCACAGTGAAATGCTTACTTACAGCCCTTAACCAACAGTGCATTTATTTTTTACAAAAAAAGTAAAAATAAAACAACAACAAAAAAAGTGTTGAGAGAAAAAAGAGCAGAAGTAAAATAAAGTGACAGTAGGGAGGCTATATATACAGGGGGGTACCGTTGCAGAGTCAATGTGCGAGGGCACCGGCTAGTTGAGGTAGTTGAGGTAATATGTACATGTGGGTAGAGTTAAAGTGACTATGCATAAATAATTAACAGAGTAGCAGCAGCGTAAAAAGGATGGGGTGGGGGGGGCAGTGCAAATAGTCCGGGTAGCCATGATTAGCTGTTCAGGAGTCTTATGGCTTGGGGGTAGAAGCTGTTGAGAAGTCTTTTGGACCTAGACTTGGCACTCCGGTACCGCTTGCCGTGCGGTAGCAGAGAGAACAGTCTATGACTAGGGTGGCTGGAGTCTTTGACAATTTTGAGGGCCTTCCTCTGACACCGCCTGGTATAGAGGTCCTGGATGGCAGGAAGCTTGGCGCCAGTGATGTACTGGGCCGTACGCACTACCCTCTGTAGTGCCTTGCGGTCGGAGGCCAAGCAGTTGCCATACCAGGCGGTGATGCAACCAGTCAGGATGCTCTCGATGGTGCAGCTGTAGAATTTTTTGAGGATCTGAGGACCCATGCCAAATCTTTTCAGTCTCCTGAGGGGAATAGGCTTTGTCGTGCCCTCTTCACGACTGTCTTGGTGTGTTTGGACCATGATAGTTCGTTGGTGATGTGGACACCAAGGAACTTGAAGCTCTCAACCTGTTCCACTACAGCCCCGTCGATGAGAATGGGGGCGTGCTCAGTCCTCTTTTTTTTTCCCTGTAGTCCACAATCATCTCCTTTGTCTTGGTCACGTTGAGGGAGAGGTTGTTGTCCTGGCACCACACGGCCAGGTCTCTGACCTCCTCCCTATAGGCTGTCTCATCGTTGTCGGTGATCAGGCCTACCACTGTTGTGTCGTCGGCAAACTTAATGATGGTGTTGGAGTCGTGCCTGGCCATGCAGTCATGGGTGAACAGAGAGTACAGGAGGGGACTGAGCACGCACCCCTGAGGGGCCCCCGTGTTGAGGATCAGTGTGGCAGATGTGTTGTTACCTACCCTTACCACCTGGGGCGGCCCATCAGGAAGTCCAGGATCCAGTTGCAGAGGGAGGTGTTTAGTCCCAGGATCCTTAGCTTAGTGATGAGCTTAGAGGGCACTATGGTGTTGAATGCTGAGCTGTAGTCAATGAATAGCATTCTCACGTAGGTGTTCCTCTTGTCCAGGTGGGAAAGGGCAGTGTGGAGTGCAATAGAGATTGCATCATCTGTGGATCTGTTGGGGCGGTATGCAAATTGGAGTGGGTCTAGGGTTTCTGGGATAATGCTGTTGATGTGAGCCATGACCAGCCTTTCAAAGCACTTCATGGCTACAGACATCAGTGCTACGGGTCGGTAGTCATTTAGGCAGGTTATCTTAGAGTCCTTGGGCACGGGGACTATGGTGGTCTGCTTGAAACATGTTGATATTACAGACTCAGTCAGGGACATGTTGAAAATGTCAGTGAAGACACTTGCCAGTTGGTCAGCACATACTCGGAGTACACGTCCTGGTAATCCGTCTGGCCCTGCGGCCTTGTGAATGTTGACCTGCTTAAAAGTCTTACTCACATCGGCTACGGAGAGCGTGATCACATAGTCACCCGGAACAGCTGGTGCTCTCATGCATGCTTCAGTGTTGCTTGCCTCGAAGCGAGCATAGAAGTGGTTTAGCTCGTCTGGTAGGCTTGTGTCACAGGGCAGCTCGCGGCTGTGCTTCCCTTTGTAGTCTGTGATAGTTTTCAAGCCCTGCCACATCCGACGAGCGTCAGAGCCAGTGTAGTACGATTCAATCTTAGTCCTGTATTGACTCTTTGCCTGTTTGATGGTTCGTCGGAGGTCATAGCGGGATTTCTTATAAGCGTCCGGGTTAGAGTCCCGTTCCTTGAAAGCGGCAGCTCTACCCTTTAGCTCAGTGTGGATGTTTCCTGTAATCCATGGCTTCTGGTTGGGGTATGTACGTACGGTCACTGTGGGGACGACATCATCGATGCACTTATTGATGAAGCCAGTGACTGATGTGGTGTACTCCTCAATGCTGTCTGAAGAATCCCGGAACATGTTCCAGTCTGTGCTAGCAAAACAGTCCTGTAGCTTAGCATCTGCGTCATCTGACCACTTTTTTATTAACCGAGTCACTGGTGCTTCCTGCTTTAGTTTTTGCTTATAAGCAGGAATCAGGAGGATAGAGTTATGGTCAGATTTGCCAAATGGAGGGCGAGGGAGAGCTTTGTATGCGTCTCTGTGTGTGGAGTAAAGGTGGTCTAGAGTTTTTTTTTCCTCTGGTTGCACATTTAACATGCTGGTAGAAATTAGGTAGAACGGATTTAAGTTTCCCTGCATTAAAGTCCCCGGCCACTAGGAGCGCTGCATCTGGATGAGCGTTTTCCTGTTGATTTATGGCCTTGTACAACTCATTCAGTGCAATCTTAATGCCAGCATTGGTTTGTGGTGGTAAATAGACAGCTATCCTTCTGGAGGATAGCGGGGTGAACAGGCAGTGGCTCGGGTGGTTGATGTCCTTGATGATCTTTTTGGCCTTCCTGTGACATCGGGTGCTGTATGTGTCTTGGAGGGCGGGTAGTTTGCCCCCGGAAATGCGTTCGACAGACCGCACCACCCTCTGGATAGCCCTGCGGTTGTGGGCGGTGCAGTTGCCGTACCGGCGGTGATACAGCCCGACAGGATGCTCTCAATTGTGCATCTGTAAAAGTTTGTTCAGAGGAGACTGCGTGAATCAGGCCTTCATGGTCGAATTGCTGCAAAGTAACCACTAATAAGAAGAAGGACACCAATAAGAAGAAGAGACTTGCTTGGGCCAAGAGCAATGGACGAGCAATGGACATTAGACTGGTGGAAATCTGTCCTTTGGTCTGATGAGTCCAAATTTGAGATTTTTGGTTCCAACCGTCATGTCTTTGTGAGACACAGAGTAGGTGAACAGATGATCTCCGCATGTTTGGTTCCCACGATGAAGCATGGAGGAGGAGGTGTGATGGTGTGGGGGGGCTTTGCTGGTGACACTGTCGTTGATTTATTTAGAATTCAAGGCACACTTAACCAGCATGGCTACCACAGCATTCTGCAGCGATACGCCATCCCATCTGGTTTACGCTTAGTGGGACTATCATTTGTTTTTCAACAGGACAATGACCCAAAACACACCTCCAGGCTGTGTAAGGGCTATTTGACCAAGAAGGAGAGTGATGGAGTGCTGCATCAGATGACCTGGCCTCAACAATCACCCGACCTCAACCCAATTAAGATGGTTTGGGATGAATTGGGCCGCAGAGTGAAGGAAAAGCAGCCAACAAGTGCTCAGCATATGTGGGAACTCCTTCAAGACTGTTGGAAAAGCATTCCTCATGAAGCTGGTTGAGAGAATGCCAAGAGTGTGCAAAGCTGTCAAGGCAAAGGGTGGCTACTTTGAAAAATTTAAAATATATTTTGATTTGTTTAACACTTCTTTGGTTACTACATGATTCCATATGTGTTATTTCATAGTTTTGATGTCTTCACTATTATTCTACAATGTAGAAAATAGTACAAATAAAGAAAAACCCTTGAATGAGTAGGTGTGTCCAAACTTTTGACTGGTACTGTACATGAATCTACAGTGAGCCAGAATAGCCCCAGGCTGGTAGGTTGTTGTAACATGGTAGCAATCTGTTTAAAACTTTGAAAAACACAAAAAGAAAGAAACCACACTGCCTCCGGGCCCTGGCAACCACACTGCTGTCCAGGCCATTTATGCCCCGCTGGCTGGCCAGGGATCTGCTGGGTTGCCAGGGTGACTGGGTCCTCCCCTCTTTGATCAGGGAAGGTCTTTGTTTGCCTGGCATGGTCTGGCTCGTCCTGCAGGGGTATTATGTGTGTGTGTGTGTCACATGCCTGTGGTGACCTGTGTAATTTTCCACCAGTCCTGGCACGGATGCCCAGCATCTCCCAGGGCACACAGGAAAGAGAGGGCATGCCACCGGGCACGAGGCAGGGAGGAGACGACTTGAGGATAAAAGAAGGGGGGATGAAGGACAGGAGGGAGGGAGGAGGACCGAGGGAAGGGAGAAAGATGAAAAGGGGACAGGGGGATAGAAAGAGAGGGCATGCAACTGGGCACGAGGCAGGCAGGCAGCAGGGAGGGAGAAATTAAATGACAGGAGGAAGGGAGGGGTAATGGACGAGAGAGAGAGAGAGAGAGAGAGAGAGAGAGAGAGAGAGAGAGAGAGAGAGAGAGAGAGAGAGAGAGAGAGAGAGAGAGAGAGAGAGAGAGAGAGAGAGAGACCTGGCTCTCAAGAGAAGATAGGCTATGTGCACACTGCCCACAAAACGAGGTGGAAACTGAGCTGCACTTAACCTCCTGCCAAATGTATGACCATATTAGAGACACATATTTCCCTCAGATTACAGAGATCCACAAAGAATTCAAAAACAAACCCAATTTTGATAAACTCCCTTATCTACTGGATGAAAAACCAGTGTGCCATCACAGCAGCAAGATTTGTGACCTGTTGCCTCAAGAAAAGGGCAACCAGTGAAGAACAAACACCATTATAAATACAACCCATATTTATGTTTATTTATTTTCCCTTTTGTACTTTAACTATTTGCACATTGTTACAACACTGTATATATACATAATATGACATGAAATGTCTTTATTCTTTTGGAACTTCTGAGTGTAATGTGTACTGTTAATATTTATTGTTTATTTCACTTTTGTTTACTATCTACTTCACTTGCTTTGGCAATGTTAACATACGTTTCCCATGCCAATAAAGCCCTTAAATTGAGAGAGAGAGAGAGAGAGAGAGAGAGAGAATGCCATGGTTGAGGCGAGCAGGGTAAAGGGCAGGAGGAGGCTGAGTGGCAGGGAGAATGGGCCCAGTATTGTTTGAGTTAGCATAGTCTGGTTATTGTTTTACCCAACTACTTCACTCCATGAATCAGCAGTATAGGTCTAGGACATGGAGGCCTGGTTGTGCAAGCCACATTTTTAATCTCTCTTCCCTCTCCCCCTCTCCTCTCTCTTTTGCTCTCTCTTTTGTTCTCTCGTTCTCTCTCTTTTGCTCTCTCTTTCGTGTGTGTTTGGGGGGGGTATATGCGTGGAAACAAACTTAGTGTTAACAACATCTCTCTCTGTGTTTGTCTCCTCAAGACCTTTATATTCACTGATGGGGAGGATAAGGAGCTGAGGAGGAGAGCAGGTAAGACAATACTCTTCCAGAGGTGGATAATGGGAGTACAAATAGGAGGGCAATTATTGCGTCACTGTACCTTTTTTAAATGTAACGATTTTGTCAAATGTGAATGGAGTTCTTAGAAAGACTTATATGTTATCAGGCATATGCGTATTTGATACTGTCATAACTGTCTCAGTAGTAAGATAAGTAGACTCAACATCCCTTCTCCTTTCTCTCAGGGGCTAACGTCGTCAACACCAACTGTTCAGCAGCACACACACGGCAGGCCCTGTGCTGTAAAATGTCTGTGGAATACGACAAGTTCATCGAGTCGCAGAGGAAGTGAGTCTTCAGTCACACCTTACTTCCTGCTATTCACCATCACAATTGCATGCTAAGAACATAACTATAGATTAAGTTCTTTATTATTTGGCCAATAAGAAGCCAATTCAGAATAAGTTAGTTTGTTCTCCTGCCCTGATCAGAGAGACCTGAAGTAGTCCCTCTTGCTTGGTGGTTAAGATGCTGCCTTTGTCAAGACTACTGAGCCTCTCAGTTTCAGGAGACTGCCTGTTTTGTTTAAAGAAATATTGCTCTTTCTTTACTGCTGAGAAGAGGAAAGGCCTATTTTGAGAATACATCTCACACATAAACTCAGCAAAAAAAGAAACGTCCTCTCACTGTCAACTGTGTTTATTTTCAGCAAACTTAACATGTGTAAATATTTGTATGAACATAACAAGATTCAACAACTGAGACATAAACTGAACAAGTTCCACAGACATGTGACTAACAGAAATTGAATAATGTGTCCCTGAACAAAGGGGGGGTCAAAATCAAAAGTAACAGTCAGTATCTGGTGTGGCCACCAGCTGCATTAAGTACTGCAGTGCATCTCCTCCTCATGGACTGCACCAGATTTGCCAGTTCTTGCTGTGAGATGTTACCCCACTCTTCCACCAAGGCACCTGCAGGTTCCCTGACATTTCTGGGGGGAATGGCCCTAGCCCTCACCCTCCAATCCAACAGGCTCCAGACGTGCTCAATGGGATTGAGATCGGGGCTCTTCCCTGGCCATGGCAGAACACTGACATTCCTGTCTTGCAGGAAATCACGCACAGAACGAGCAATATGGCTGGTGGCATTGTCATGCTGGAGGGTCATGTCAGGATGAGCCTGCAGGAAGGGTACCACATGAGGGAGGAGGATGTCTTCCCTGTAACGCACAGCGTTGAGATTGCCTGCAATGACAACAAGCTCAGTCCGATGATGCTGTGACACACCGCCCCAGACCATGACGGACCCTCCACCTCCAAATCGATCCCGCTCCAGAGTACAGGCCTCGGTGTAACGCTTATTCCTTCGACGATAAACGCGAATCCGACCATCACCCCTGGTGAGACAAAACCGTGACTCGTCAGTGAAGAGCACTTTTTTCCAGTCCTGTCTGGTCCAGCGACGGTGGGTTTGTGCCCATAGGCGACGTTGTTGCCGGTGATGTCTGGTGAGGACCTGCCTTACAACAGGCCTACAAGCCCTCAGTCCAGCCTCTCTCAGCCTATTGCGTACAGTCTGAGCACTGATGGAGGGATTGTGCGTTCCTGGTGTAACTCAGGCAGTTGTTGTTGCCACCCTGTACCTGTCCCGCAGGTATTATGTTCGGATGTACCGATCCTGTGCAGGTGTTGTTACACAGCTGTCTGTCCTGTCTCCCTGTAGCGCCGTCTTAGGCGTCTCACAGTACAGACGTTGCAATTTATTGCCCTGGCCACATATGCAGTCCCCATGCCTCCTTGCAGCATGCCTAAGGCACGTTCACGCAGATGAGCAGGGACCCTGGGCATCTTTCTTTTGGTGTTTTTCAAAGTCAGTAGAAAGGCCTCTTTAGTGTCCTACGTTTTCATAACTGTGACCTTAATTGCCTACCATCTGTAAGCTGTTAGTGTCTTAATGACCGTTCCACAGGTGCATGTTCATTAATTGTTTATGGTTCATTGAACAAGCATGGGAAACAGTGTTTAAACCCTTTACAATGAAGATCTGTGAAGTTGTTTGGATTTTTACGAATTATCTTTGAAATACTTTTTTGGCTGAGTTTGTCTTAGATTCTCTGTGTGTTTAGTTAAGGAGGTCAACAGATGGATAGGACTGTATGTCTTCACTTACAGTAGCTCTGGCAAGCACAGATTGTAGGAACACACTGGCCTATTTGAAAACATTCCAATGAACGCCATCATTGGCTTGATAATGTGATGATAACAACACCTTAACATGTCAGTAACGCTTAATAAAATGTATTTACAATAACTGTTTTTCTGTAATAACTTGCATCTCTCTCTCTCCCCCCTCCCTCCCTTTCTATTCTCTCTCCTCCTCCTCCCAGGTGGTTCTGCCATATGGATGATGATAACTATGTGATTGTACCCAGTCTGCTGAAGCTGCTGTCCTCCTACCACCACACCCAGGATGTTTACCTGGGCCGGCCCAGCCTCGACCACCCCATAGAGGCTGCAGAGAGGGTCAAGAGTGACGGATCTGTGAGTATACCCTGTCAGTTTGTCTGTCTCTTTCTCCATGCCATCCTTCCCTCTCGCTCCATCCCTTCCATCTCGGGCGTTGTGTCTATGCCTCCCTTCCTGTCTCTCTCTTTATCTCTCTCCCTTTCTGTCTCTTACTCCTTACCTCTGACCCTTGTTTTCTTCTCCCAGGTGTCAGTGAAGTTCTGGTTTGCTACAGGAGGAGCAGGGTTCTGTATCAGTCGTGGTCTGGCCCTCAAGATGAGTCCATGGGCTAGGTGAGTTTGAACAGTTCAACACTCTCAATGTTCTTCAGATGCACATATTATTGTAGCTATTAAGCAAAACTGTTTTGAGTCTCTCTCTCTCTCTCTCTCTCTCTAGTCTGGGGAACTTCATCAGCACAGCGGAGAAGATCCGTCTCCCTGACGACTGCACCATCGGTTACATAATTGAGGCGCTGCTGGAGGTGATGCTGACCCACACACACCTCTTCCACTCCCACCTGGAGAACCTGCAGAGGCTGCCCACAGACACCGTGCTGGAGCAGGTAAGGGTGGGGGGCTGTGTCTGTCTTTGTGAGAGAGAGATTGTCTACACACAAGTGTGTGGGTGAAAGAGAGGGAGATGAAAGAAAGAGACAAACCCTACTTTGTTTTTTGTCTGTGATGTATACAACAGCTACCAATTGTTTTGCGTGTGTGTGTCTAGGTCACTCTGAGCTACGGTGGTTTTGAGAACAGGAGGAATGTGGTCAGCATTGGAGGAGCCTTTTCTCTGGTGGAGGACCCCTCACGGTAAGCAGACATTAACCCAACATCCATCCAACATCCACCCAACATTGTCATGTACAAGACAATTACATGACACTGGTTTACTAAACCTCTGCCTCAGTGTAAAGTTTGCTCTAGCTGAATTGTGAATTACATGTAAATGGTTATCACCTCTCTCTCCACCAACTATTTCCTCTGTCTTGCCATCGCTCATCTCGCCCTCTCTCTTCATCCATCTGCCCCCTCTCTCTTCCTCCCCTCTCTTTCTGTCTTTCTCTCCAGGTTTAAGACTGTCCACTGCCTCCTCTACCCAGAGACCGACTGGTGTCCTAGTAAGGGTCACCATTGATGGCCACTAAAGTATATCAACAATACTTCCTACCAGCCTGGTTGTCTGGTGTCCCTGTGTATGCTAGCTATATCATTGCCATGGCAAAATGACAATTTGGCCAAAGCAAAACCAGACTGGCACCCTGGCTAACCCTACAGAACCACTTCACTCAGATAAAATGGTTAGATGTCTGTGGGTCTTTGAGAGGAGACAAGACGAGGTAACTGGAGTAAGGATCACTTTGGTCATGGTGGGAAGATGAAGAAATGCCCCACTACTCTTTCTTATCACTACTGTACCCTCCACTCGACTCATTGCAGGAAGTTGTCATCACTGGCTGTTGCCGTGGCGATGTGTATCACCACTCCTTGCTTTAAATCCCAATCTCTTTTACTATTGTAGTCCAGGGTTTTTTGAAGGAGTGTTAAGGTACTTAAATTACTGTTGAAAAGGTACCTTAAGATGCTGAACAGGGTGAAATGTTAATTTATTTGCTTTTAGGTCCAAAGATTTACTGGACTGATGTTTTTTATACAAGGGCTCATGACCAAAAGTAGTCAGAGATGAATATCAGATATTAGTGTTACAGGAAGAGAGAGAAAGTTTAAGTAATGAGTGAGAGCCGTTTGTGCTTGTGTAACGGAGTTAAGAACGTACCGTAAGCTCACTCCACAACTAGCTTGAAATGTCGCAGATGGAGCTATCCAATTGGATCCTTTTGTATAGCTCAATCGGTTGGTACATTGTCAAGGAGGGCGGTCACGTGTGTTTGCGAGCAGAGGATCACTAGTTGAAGCCCGGTATGGGGACCGTGACAGTGGAGGAAGCTATACTGTTAGCTACACGTTGGTTTCACTTCAGAGACAACCCTTGTTGTGCCCCTCATGTCCTGAAGTTAATTTCTTACCAGAAGAGGTTTTAAACTGGTGTGTGTACATGTGTGCAGGTTTGTGTGCAACCTAATGGTTTAACCACTCAATCAGAATGCTTTTAACATCTTATAGCCAAAGATAATGCCAGTGCCTTATGTTTCAATCAACTAGACTTTGGAAATGCTTAAGAGCACATAATGAAAAATGAATTGAAGAAATGAAAGTGATCATATGTGTGATAGTAGGAATAAACATGAGTGTGCACCACACATATACACACAGCCCTGCAGTAACCAAAACAGACTCCTCTGAAGGTGACACACTATCTTAAAGATCATTCATTAGAACCCTTTTTTTTGCGTTTCCCCCAATACATGTTTTTTCTCTGTCAAAAAGACTACACATTTTGCACTCATCTCAATTCCTGTGTATAATATTTTGGTGTTATTAAAAGTTACAGAGTTGTTGACGTGTTATAATGTGTGAGCTTGAGCTGGAAGTACTTCGTGTCTTTTTCTGATGTCTCACATTCTCCTTTTTGCACAAAAACACTACAATCCAAATACAGAATCTGTCTGTCTTTCCCCACTGCAGGTCAGTTGCTGAGAGAGAGAGAGAGAGAGAGAGAGAGCGAGAGAGAGAGAGAGAGAGAGAGAGAGGTCTGATTAAGACTCTAGTCAGGATGTGATTTTACCTCTTGTCTTCTCCTGTCCTCTGTTTTACCATTGATGTATTATTTTGTTTTCTGTTGAATAAAGCATGTTTTGCAGCATTACCAAACAACACAACACTCCTCTCTGCCCTTTGCTTTGCAGATTCTATATATATATATATGTTAATCATTATAATTATTAAGAGACAATTACCAACACAGTGATGTACAATAGAACAGTGGAACAATGTTGATGGTGCCGAAAGACACTGTCGCCCTGTTTCTAGCTTCTAGACAACTTTGCAGTATTATTTTGTGTGTTATTATTTGCTCAGAACGTTTCTTGCATTATGACCTACAACTGGAAATAACTTTTGGATATTAGATCGGCGGTCACTCACCAGCATTTCGACCAGAAACTCAACTTCCCTGAATTGATTCCTTTGTTTGAATTTCCAGAGGCAATTCCATTCACTCCAGGGGCTGCTTTAAGACGCCGTCGCCAGAGAAGAGGAATAAGAAGTGGGCTTTTAGTCATAGCATCCACCGCTTCTGAGTATATTACTCACTAACGTTCAATCCCTTGACAGTAAAGTAGGTGAGCTCATGGCGAGGATCTCAATCCAGAGAGACATCAGGGACTGTAACATACTGTTTCATGGAATCATGGCTCTCTCCGGATATACTGTCCCCATCCATTTCAATCAACTAGACTTTGGAAATGCTTAAGAGCACATAATGAAAAATGAATTGAAGAAATGAAAGATCATATGTGTGATAGTAGGAATAAACATGAGTGTGCACCACACATATACACACAGCCCTGCAGTAACCAAAACAGACTCCTCTGAAGGTGACACACTATCTTAAAGATCATTCATTAGAACCCTTTTTTTTGCATTTCCCCCAATACATGTTTTTTCTCTGTCAAAAAGACTACACATTTTGCACTCATCTCAATTCCTGTGTATAATATTTTGGTGTTATTAAAAGTTACAGAGTTGTTGACGTGTTATAATGTGTGAGCTTGAGCTGGAAGTACTTCGTGTCTTTTTCTGATGTCTCACATTCTCCTTTTTGCACAAAAACACTACAATGCAAATACAGGATCTGTCTGTCTTTCCCCACTGCAGGTCAGTTGCTGAGAGAGAGAGAGGTCTGATTAAGACTCTAGTCAGGATGTGATTTTTCCTCTTGTCTTCTCCTGTCCTCTGTTTTACCATTGATGTATTATTTTGTTTTCTGTTGAATAAAGCATGTTTTGCAGCATTACCAAACAACACAACACTCCTCTCTGCCCTTTGCTTTGCAGATTCTATATATATATTTTTTTATCATTATAATTATTAAGAGACAATTACCAACACAGTGATGTACAATAGAACAGTGGAACAATGTTGATGGTGCCGAAAGACACTGTCGCCCTGTTTCTAGCTTCTAGACAACTTTGCAGTATTATTTTGTGTGTTATTATTTGCTCAGAACGTTTCTTGCATTATGACCTACAACTGGAAATAACTTTTGGATATTAGATCGGCAGTCACTCACCAGCATTTCGACCAGAAACTCAACTTCCCTGAATTGATTCCTTTGTTTGAATTTCCAGAGGCAATTCCATTCACTCCAGGGGCTGCTTTAAGACGCCGTCGCCAGAGAAGAGGAATAAGAAGTGGGCTTTTAGTCATAGCATCCACCGCTTCTGAGTATATTACTCACTAACGTTCAATCCCTTGACAGTAAAGTAGATGAGCTCATGGCGAGGATCTCCATCCAGAGAGACATCAGGGACTGTAACATACTCTGTTTCATGGAATCATGGCTCTCTCCGGATATACTGTCCCCATCCATTCAGCCAGCAGGGTTCTCCATCCATCGCGTGGACAGGGAAAAAGAACTCCTAGAAAAGGAAAGGTGGAGGTGTATGTTTCATGATTAACTACTCATGGTGAGATTGTGGTAACATATAGGACCTCAAGTCCTTTTGTTCTCCCGATCTAGAATACCTCACCATCAAATAATTATTCGGTCATCGTCATGGCCGTGTATATCCCCCCCCCCAAGCCGACACCGCGACGGCTCTCAAGGAACTACCCTAGACGTTGTGTAAACCGGAAAGCGCATGGGGGTAGCTGGGGGCTTTAATAAAGGAAATCTGAGGAAAACACTACCAAAGTTTTATCAACACATTTCCTGTGCTACTCGCTCATCGAGCACTCTTGACCATTGCTACGTCCCTTTCCAGGACAGCTACAAGGCCCTCCCCCGCCCCTCCTTCGGCAAATCAGATCACGCCTCCATTTTGCTTCTCCCCTCCTTTAGGCAGAAACTTAAACACAAAGTACCCGTGGTAAGGACTGTTCAACGTTGGTCTGACAAATCGGAATCTGAGAATGGTATTGACGTATACACTGACTCGTGACAGGAAGTGCATAGAGGATGTTGTTCCCACTGTGACGATTAGAACTTATCCAAACCAAAAACCATGGATAGATGGCAGCATTTGCGCAAAACTGAAAGTGCGAACCACCTCATTTAACCACGGTAAGGTGACTGGGAACATGGATGTGTACCAGAGGAGGCTGGTGGGAGGATGGGCTCATTGTAATGGCTGGAATGGAATAATTGGAACATTATCAAACATATAAAAACCACATATTTGACTCTGCTCCATTTAATTCATTCCAGCCATTACAATGAGCCTGTCCTACTATAGCTCCTCCCACCAACCGCCTCTGACGTGTACAAACAGATGAGCTATGCCTTCCATAAGGCAATCAAACAGGCAAAATTACAGTACAGGGACAAAGTGGAGTCACAATTCAACGGCTCAGACGTATGTGGAAGGGACTCCAGACAATCAAGGTTTGTAAAGGGAAAGCCAGCCACATCGCGGACACCGACGCCTTGCTCCTGGACAAGCTAAACACCTTCTTCGCCCGCTTCGAGGAAAACAGTGCTACTGCCGCGGGCCATCGCCGCTCACAAAGACTGTGAGATCTCTTTCTTCGTGGCCGACGTGAGTAAGACATTTAAGCATGTTAACCTTCACAAGGCTGCCAGCCCAGATGGCATCCCAAGCTGCATCCTCAGAGCATGTGCAGACCAGCTGGCTGGAGTGTTTACGGACATATTCTATCTATCCCTATCCCAGTCGTCCCCACTTGTTTCAAGATGTCCACCATTGTTCCTGTACCCAAGAAAGCAAAGGTAACTGAACTAAATGACTATCACCCCGTAGTACTCACTTGTCATCATGCAGTGCTTTGAAAGGCTAGTTAAGGTTATATTTTATTTACCTTTATTTAATCAGAGAGACACCAATGAGACCAGTGTCTATTTTACGAGGGAGTCCTGCATATACAATTTCAAGAAAATCTCCTCCACCTTACCTGACACCCTAGACCAGGGCTGCCCAACCCTCTTCCTGGAGATCTACCGTCCTGTGGGTTTTCAGTCCAACCCTAATTTAACACACCTGATTCTACTTATTAGCTGCTCAACAAGACCTTAACTAGCTGAATCAGATATGCTAAATTAGGGTTGGACTGAAAACCTACAGGACAGTAGATCTCCAGGAAGAGGGTTGGGCAGCCCTGGTCTAGACCAACAACAATTTGCATACTGCACAGATCCACAGATGACACAATCGCCATCGCACTGCCCCTATCCCATCTGGACAAGAGGAATGCCTATGTAAGAATGCTGTTCACCGACTACAGCTCAGCCTTCAACACCATAGTGCCCTCTAAGCTCGGGGCCCTGGGTCTGAACCCCGCCCTGTGCAACTGGGTCCTGGACTTCCTAACGGGCTGACCCCAGGTGGTGAAGGTAGGCAACAACACCTCCGCTACACTGATCCTCAACGTTGGGTCCCCACAAGGGTGCATGCTCAGCCCCCTCCTGTACTCCCTGTTCACCCATGACTGAATGGCCACGCACCTATCCAACTCAATCATCAAGTTTGCAGACAACACAACAGTGGTAGGCCTGATTACCCACAATGACGAGAAAGCCTACAGGGAGGAGGTGAGGGCCCTGGCGGAGTGCTGCCAGGAAAATAACCTCTCCCTCAACATCAACAAAACGAAGGACCTGATCATGAACTTCCGGAGACAGCAGAGCGAGCACGCCCCATCCAACTCGACGGGCCGCAGTGGAGAGGGTGAAAAGCTTCAAGTTCCTCGGCGTGCACATCATGACAACCTGAAATGATCCATCCACAGTATGGTGAAGAAGGCACAACAGCGCCTCCTCAACCTCAGGAGGATGAAGAAATTCTGCTTGGCCCCTAAGACCCTCACAAACTTCTATAAATGAACCATTGAGAGCATCCTGTAGGGCTGTATCACGGCCTGGTACGGCAATTGCACTGTCCGCAACGCATCACCGGGGGCACATTGCCTGCCCTCCAGGACATCTACAGCACCCGGTATCACAGGCAGATAAAAATTAAAAAACAGAAATACCTTATTTACATAAGAATTCAGACCCTTTGCTATGAGACTCAAAATTTTGCTCAGGTGCATCCTGTTTCCATTGATCATCCTTGAGATGTTTCTATAACTTGATTGGAGTCCACCAGTGGTAAATGTAATTGATTGGACATGATTTGGAAAGGCACACACCTGTCTATATAGGGTCCCACAGTTGACAGTGCATGCTAGAGCAAAAACCAAGCCATGAGGTCGAAGGAATTGTCCGTAGTGCTCCGAGACAGGATTGTGAAGAGGCACAGATCTGGGGAAGGGTACCAACATTTCTGCAGCATTGAAGGTCCCCAAGAACACAGTGACCTCCATCATTCTTAAATGGAAGAAGTTTGGAACCACCAAGACTCTTCCTAGAGCTGGCCGCCCGGACAAACTTCGCAATCGGGGGAGAAGGGCCTTGGTCAGGGAGGTAACCAATAACCCGATGTTCACTCTGACAGAGCTTCAGAGTTCCTCTGTGGAGATGGGAGAACCTTCCAGAAGGACAACAATCTCTGCAGCACTCCACCAATCAGTCTTTTACGGTAGAGTGGTCAGAGGGAAGCCACTCCTCAGTAAAAGGCGAGTGACAGCGCGCTTGGAGTTTGCCAAAAGGCACCTAAAGACTCTCAGACCATGAAAAACAAGATTATCTGGTCTGATGAAACCAAATCAGATTTTATAGGTCACATACACATATATTTCAGATGTTATTGTGGGTGTAGCGAAATGCTTGTGTTCCTAGCTCCTTTCAGTGCAGTAGTGTCACGGTTTACTAAGCCAGAACCCAGAAGCAGACCAGGACAAGGTGAGTTGAAACGAAGGTGAGTATTTATTTAACAGATTCAAAAAACGATGTAGAATAATCCAGGGGACAGAGCGGACGGCGGAGATGAGTTGGTGGAGGTGCAGTGGTAGATCCAAGAATGGCTCGGCAGCCACCGACAACCAGGCAGGGGTTGGGTGAAGGTTCCGGGAGATTGATGTTCATGGCTAACGATCCGGCAGGGAATGGATGTCAGGTCAGGGCTTAAGAAGGGTGATGATCAGGACCAGGTGTGCAGACCGCTGATGAGATGCAGGTGCGGTTAATCAGGAGATCTCCCGCCTAGCAATGTCGCCCGGCAACCAGGCCAGGAGCGTTCACGAACCCTCAGGAAACTGGAGATTCCGAGTAGAAAAATGGCAACACAGGCAGGAACCGACTCAGGATGCAGGGTTCATGACAGTACCCCCCCTCCGACGAACGCCACCGGGCGGACTACCCGGAGCGCCAGGATGGAGGCGGTAGAAGTCACGAAGGAGGTCAGCATCCAGGATCTGGCACCGAGGAATCCAACTCCTCTCTTCAGGACCATACCCCTCCCAGTCCACGAGATACTGGAAACCCCGGCCCCGCCGTCTGGAATCCATAATGCGGCGCACCGTGTGGCAGGACCACCTCCGATCATCCGAGGGGAGGAGGAGGAGGCGGAGGGGTAACAGAGGACTGAGGAGAACAGGCTTGAGGCAGGAGACATGAAAGGTGGGATGGACTCTGAGCGTTCTAGGTAACTTGAGTCGAACCACCACAGGATTGATCACCTTCTCCACCACAAACGGACCAATGAACTTCGGTGACAGTTTCTTAGACTCAGTCCGCAGAGGAAGATCCCGTGTGGCCAACCAGACCCTATCTCCGGTGGTATAGGTGGGGGCGGGAATCCGGCGACGATTCGCCTGGAGCTGATACCGGTCAGAAACTCTAAGGAGGGCCTTTCTGGCCCGATGCCAGGTCCGGTGGCAACGACGAATGTGGACCTGAACAGAGGGCACTGAGAGATCCTTCTCCTGAGAAGGAAACAAGGGAGGTTGGTAGCCATACAGGCACTGGAAGGGAGACATCCCAGTGGCAGATGTAGGTAGAGTATTGTGGGCATACTCAACCCAAGGCAACTGAGAGACCCAGGAGGTGGGGTTGGAGGAGACAAGGCAGCGTAGCGTGGATTCCATCTTCTGGTTGGCTCTCTCCGCCTGACCATTAGATTGGGGGTGAAAACCAGATGTGAGACTGACTGTAGCTCCAATGGCCAAACAGAAAGACTTCCAGACAGCAGAGGTAAACTGAGGGCCACGGTTGGAAACTATGTCACTGGGCAACCCGTGGACCCTGAAAACCTCCCTAACCAGGATCTCCGACGTCTCAGAGGCCGAGGGAAGCTTGGAAATGGGCACAAAGTGGGCGAACTTGCTGAATCTGTCCACGATAGTCAGAATGACCGTGTTCCCCTCTGAAGAGGGCAACCCAGTGACAAAGTCCAGGGCCAGATGCGACCATGGTCGCCGGGGAATAGGGAGGGGGTGAAGTAGTCCAGAGCTGGGCCGGTTGGCACTCTTATTCTGCGCACACACTGGACAGGCAGCAACAATCCTCCGAGTATCTTCTCCCATGGCCGGCCACCAAAATCGTCTGCGAAGTAATGCCATCGTCCGGGCCACGCCAGGGTGACAAGCCATCTTGCTGGCGTGGGACCATTGGAGGACAGCAAAACGAACCGACTCAGGCACAAACAAACGACCGGGTGGACCGTTACCGGGACCGGGCTGCGAATCCGAAGGGCCGCCATAACCTCCTCCTCAATCCTCCACTAACTGCTCCCACGACACAGTTCCGGGGAAGAATCGTCTCGGTCTTGGCCCCACTCTCCTCCGTCTTGGAGAACATCCGGGACAAGGCGTCCGCCTTGCCGTTCTTAGACCCAGGTCGGAACGTCAGGGAAAAATTAAAGCGTCCAAAAACAAAGCCCACCTGGCCTGACGGGAGTTGAGACGTCTAGCCGATTGCACGTAAGCAAGATTCTTGTGGTCGGTCCAGACAATAAACGGTTGCTCCGCCCCCTCCAACCAGTGGCGCCACTCCTCCAAGGCAAGCTTCACCGCAAAAGCTCCCGGTTACCCACATCGTAGTTCCTCTCCGCAACGAAAGACGACGAGAGTAGTAGGCGCAGGGATGGAGTTTCCCGTCAGTGGAGCATCGCTGGGACAGGATGGCGCCAACCCCCCACATCAGACGCATCCACTTCCACGACGAACTGACGGGCCGTGTCAGGTTGAGAGAGAATCGGTGCGTTGGTGAATCGCCTCTTCAAATCCAGGAACGCTCGGTCCGCCTCAGGGTTCCAACTGAAGGTCCTGGTACTGGAAGTCAGGGCAGTTAAAGGAGCGGCCACACGGCTGTAATCCCGGATGAATCTGCGATAGAAATTCGCAAACCCCAGAAACCTCTGGAGCTGCAATCTCGTACCGGGCTGGGCCCATTCCAGAACCGCCCTAACCTTCTCCTGGTCCATCCTGATCTCTCCCCTGGAGATGATGTACCCGAGGAAAGATGTAGTGTGGGCGTGAAATTCGCACTTCTCGGCCTTCACGAACAGGCGATTCTCCAACAATCGCTGCAGAACCTGCCTGACATGCTGGACGTGGCTGGAAGGTTCCTTCGAGAAGATAAGAATGTCATCCAGGTAAACAAACACAAAGAGACCGATCATATCTCTCAGGACGTCATTCACCATACTCTGGAACACTGCTGGAGCATTGGTCAGTCCAAACGGCATCACCTGATACTCAAGTGACCCATCGGTGTATTGAAACCCGTCAACCACTCGTCCCCCCTCTCTGATCCGGACCAGGTGATACGCATTGCGTAGGTCTAGCTTAGTGAACACAGTAGCACCCTGTAAGGAGTCGAAGGCAGAGCTCATCAAGGGCAGGGGATACTTGTTCTTGACCGTGATATCATTCAACCCCCGATAATCAATACACGGTCGAAGAGAGCCATCCTTCTTACCCACAAAGAAGAATCCTGCCCCCCAGGGGTGATGATGAGGGACGAATGAGACCAGCCGCTAGGGACTCCTTGATGTAGGTCTCCAAAGCCTCACGTTCAGGTCGGGAGATGCTGTATAACCGTCCCTTGGGATAGACAGCTCCAGGGAACAGGTTTATGGCACAGTCATATGGTCGGTGGGGAGGGAGTGACAGAGCCCTCTGCTTACTGAACACTTCCCCCAAATCGTGATATGTCTCGGGAACCAGGGACAAATCTGGGGGTCTAGCCTCAATCACCTGACTGGGAACAGAATGGGAACAGGCAGTCTTGAGGCAGTTAGCATGACACTCAAGGCTCCAACTAGTTACCTTGCCAGTCACCCAATCGAACGTGGGATTGTGTTCCTTCAGCCAGGGGTATCCAAGGACCAGAGGAACATGGGAAGAAGGCAGAATGAAGAATGAGATCACCTCAGAATGATTCCCTGACAACAGCATCTTAACCGGTTCAGTCCTCATCGTGATACGTGCCAGACTACTGCCGTTCAGAGTGGTAGCTTCAATGGCTTCCGGTAATCGCTCCTTGGAAAGCCCCAGCTGTTCCACCACTCGGCATCAATAAAGCTTCCATCGGCACCTGAATCGACGAAAGCGTTAATCGCTAGACTCTGATTCCTGTTCATGAGGGTAGCCGGGAAAGCGGGGGTCTGACAGAGGTATTGAGAGGTTGAAACTGGCTCGCTAAAAGTCCTCCCAACTTTAGCGAGCCGAGCAGTTTAACGACCGCCGGGAACAAGTGGACCGGGCCCCATTGCTTCTCCCCTCCTTCTCTCTCGAACTCGGTTATCCACCCGAATAGACAAGGCTACCAAGCTGTCCAGGTCACTAGGCTCCGGATAGGAGATCAACTCATCCTTGAGCTGCTCCGACAGCCCCTGGTAAAAGGCCGCTTGCAGAGACTCCTCATTCCACCCACTCTCCACAGCCAAAGTCCTGAACTCGATCACGAAGTCGGCAACGCTGCAAGTTCCTTGGCGAAGCGAAAACAGGCGCCTAGCTGCGTCCATACCTCGGACGGAATGGTCAAATAGCTTCCTCATCTCGGCCGTGAACTCCTGGTATGAGGCCATGCAGGTGTCCTGTTGTTCCCAAACGGCTGAAGCCCACTCCAGAGCTCGACCACGCAGCAACTCAATGACAAAGGCTATCCTAGCCTTGTCTGTGGCATAAGAGTGGGGCTGTAGATCGAACACTAATCCACACTGCATAAGGAAAGAACGGCATCTTCCCAACTCCCCCTCATATTTATCAGGCGTCGGAACCTTGGGCTCACGGAAGGGCACAGCTCCAGAAGCGGCAGGCGAGATGGGTGAAACCGGTCGTGGATTCTCCACCGGCAAACTGAGCTGAGCCTGGATCTTCGTCAGACTGGTAGAAAAGTTCAGAACGGACAAAGCTATCTCCTGTAGCGCCGTGCTATGTTGTCCCAACATCTTCTCCTGATGGGTAATGGCATGGCGAACAGAGTCCAGGTCCGCTGGTTTCATTTCTGGCCGGATCGTTCTGTCACGGTTTACTAAGCCAGAACCCAGAAGCAGACCAGGACAAGGTGAGTTGAAACGAAGGTGAGTATTTATTTAACCGATTCAAAAAACGATGTAGAATAATCCAGGGGACAGAGCGGACGGCGGAGATGAGTTGGTGGAGGTGCAGTGGTAGATCCAAGAATGGCTCGGCAGCCACCGACAACCAGGCAGGGGTTGGGTGAAGGTTCCGGGAGATTGATGTTCATGGCTAACGATCCGGCAGGGAATGGATGTCAGGTCAGGGCTTAAGAAGGGTGATGATCAGGACCAGGTGTGCAGACCGCTGATGAGATGCAGGTGCGGTTAATCAGGAGATCTCCCGCCTAGCAACGTCGCCCGGCAACCAGGCCGGGAGCGTTCACGAACCCTCAGGAAACTGGAGATTCCGAGCAGAAAAATGGCAACACAGGCAGGAACCGACTCAGGATGCAGGGTTCATGACAAGTAGTATCTAACAATTCACAACGATACACAAATCTAAAAGTAAAAGAATGGAATTAAGAAATATATAAATATTAGGACGAGCAATGTCGGAGTGGCATTGACTAAAATACAGTAGAATAGAATACAGTATATACATATGAGATGAGTAAAGCAGTGTGTAAACATTATTAAAGTGACTAGTGTTTCATTATTAAAGTGGCCAGTGACTCCATGTCTATGTATATAGGGCAGCAGCCTCTAAGGTGCAGGGTTCAGCCTTCTGAGGTTGAAGAGGCGCTGTTGCTGGCAGCTATTGTGAGGGTTAACACGCTTCAATGTCTTACTCATTTTGGCCACGGAGAACGAGAGCCCACAGTCCTTGGGAGTGGGCCGCGTCGGTGGCACTGTGTTATCCTCAAAACGGGCGAAGGTGTTTAGCTTATCTGGGAGCAAGACATCGGTGTCCGCAACGTGGCTGGTTTTCCCTTTGTAATCCGTGATTGTCTGCCATTGAATTGCGACTCCACTTTGTCTCTGTACTGACGTTTTGCCTGTTTGATTGCCTTACAGAGGGAATAGCTACACTGTTTGTATTCAAACATATTCCCAGTCACCTTGCCATGGTTAAATACGGTGGTTTGCACTTTCAGTTTTTTGCGAATGCTGCCATCTATCCACGGTTTCTGGTTTGGGTAGGTTTTAATAGTCAACATGGGAACAACATCCCCTATACACTTCCTGATTAACTCAGTCACCGTGTCGGTGTAAACGTCAATATTATTCTCAGAGGCTACCCGGAACATATCCCAGTCCGCGTGATCAAAACAATTTTCAAGCATGGATTCCGATTGGTGAGACCAGTGTTGAATAGACCTAAACACGGGTACTTCCTGTTTGAGTTTCTGCCTATAGGAAGGGAGGAGCAAAATGGAGTCGTGATTTGATTTGCCGAAGGGAGGGCGGGGGAGGGCCTTGTAGGCATCTTGAAAAGGCGAGTAGCAGTGGTCTCGTGTTTTTCCTAAGCGAGTACTACAGTCAAGTGGGTTCGATCCCCGGGACCACCCATACGTAAAAATGTATGCACACATGACTGTAAGTCGCTTTGGATAAAAGCGTCTGCTAAATGGCATAATATCATAATATTAATGTGTTGATAGAACTTTGCCAAGCGTCACGTCTGGAGGAAACCTGGCACCATCCCTACGGTGAAGCATGGTGGTGGCAGCATCATGCTGTGGGGATGTTTTTCAGCGGCAGGGACTGGGAGACTAGTCAGGATCGAGGGAAAGATGATTGGAGCAAAGTACAGAGAGATCCTTGATGAAAACCTGCTCCAGAGTGCTCAGGACCTCAGAATGGGGTGAAGGTTCACCTTCCAACAGGACAACGACCCTAAGCACACAGCCAAGACAACGCAGGAGTGGCTTTGGGACAAGTCTCTGAATGTCCTTGAGTGGCCCAGCCAGAGCCCGGACTTGAACCCAATCTAAAATAGCTTTGTAGCGACGCTCCCCATCCAACCTGACAGAGCTTGAGAGGATCTGCAGAGAAGAATGGGAGAAACTCCCCAAATACAGATGTGCCAAGCTTGTAGCATCATACCCAAGAAGACTTGAGGCTGTAATCGCTGCCAAAGTTGTTTCAACAAAGTACAGAGTAAATGGTCTGAATATTTATGTAAATTTCATATTTCCATTTGTTATTTTTAATACATTTTCAAAAATGTCTAAAAACCTGTTTTTGCTTTGTCATTATGGGGTATTGTGTTTAGATTGATTAGGAAAAAAACAATTTAATCCATTTTAGAATAAGGCTGTAACATAAAAAAAATTGTAAAAAGCCAAGGGGTCTGAATACTTTCCGAATGCACTGTATACTGTATTATACACTCGGTGAGTCGAGTCCTAATGCCAATTGCAAAAACATTTATTTGTCTAATTACGTTGGTAACCAGTTTATAATAGCAATAAGGCACCTCTGGGATTTGTGGTATATGACCAATATACCACGGCTAAGGGCTGTTCTTATGCGTCGTGCATAAGAACAGCCCTTAGCCATGGTATATTGGCATAAACCACACCCCCTCGGGCCTTATTACTTAATTGTATTCTAGTCAAGGCCCATCCTATATAACTACTGCTGTACACACCTTTCTATTCATATACTGTCTACACACACCATCATATACATATATATTTATATTCCGGACTCTGACTAAGCTTGTTCTGATATTTCGTTATTTCTTTATTTTTAGGGATTTGTGTGTATTGTTTTGTATAGTTCGGTATTACTGCACTGTTGGAGCTAGAAACATAAGCATTTAGCTTCACCTGCGATAACATCTGCAAAATATGTGTACGCGACCAATAGAATGTGATTTGATGTTGGCACATTTACTATTGTTATTACAGTAAATAAGGGGCAGATGAGTTTTAACTGTTTGAGTTAACATAATCAGCAAGATTCTCCCACCCTTTGGGACAACGTGCTTGGCCCATGACGTTTGTCAGTGAGCTAATGCCGTGTTTCCCAACTCCAGTGCTCGAGTAGCCACAACAGTACACATTCAAATTTTAGCCCTGGACAAGCATACCTGATTCAACTCGTCAACTAATCATCAAGCCTTCGATTAGTTAAATCAGGTGTGTTTGTTGAGGGCTACAACAAAAATGTGTGCTGTTTGGGGTACTCGAGGACTGGAGTTGGGAAACGCTGAGCTAATGCATGGAGGCCTATGAAATGTTTGCTTCATTGGAACATAATAACCCAGCTCGCATTAGATTTATGCCTGATTACCTCACTCACCCCTTTACCCTATCATGGGCTGCCATCAATCCAACCCCATTTCCAGCAGAGAGGAAAGATAACTCTGGGATAATTGGTTTATGCACTGGGGTAATTTCTCTCTCTGACTGAAACTCAATTGGAGAATGCGATAACTCAGTGAGACAAATGCTCATGGCCGTATTTAATAAATCATGTCCGAGTAGGAGTGCTATACAGACAGCTGGGTACCTGATCCTAGATCAGCACTCCTACTCCGAGCGACATGGGGGAGGGGGAGGGGGAGGGGGAGGGGGAGAGAGAGATATGTCACAGACCCAGAACAACAAAGAGTCATTGTGCTGCTAGTGCATGATTCCACTGCCTGTCTTGAAGGGACTGAAAATTGTAAATTATACAGTGGAATTTTGGCCCACTCTTGCATGCAGAACTGCTTTAACTCAGCAACATTTGTGGGTTTTCAAGCATGAACTGCTGGTTTCAAGTCTCAATCTAAAACATGAGACTTTAAGTTTTATTGACTTTGGCCTGCACAATTTGATTTACTGAGATGATATTTTATAACATGAAAGTCTATCTCTAAATACACATGAAAAACATACATATAATGGATTGTAAATATTAATTTACAGTGAATTTGATGTTGGTTGTTGAATACTCTGTTCTGATGCAATATTTAATATTATGATGCCTATGTACCCGTTGCTTCTAGTGGTCAACTAGGAACAGTAACTTTTTTGTCCATTACCTTTTTGTGCAACTTTGTTTCTTTCAAGTGGAGCGGTCTGTCCACTCTCCATACACCACATCCGCGAGGAGACTGGTTTCCGCTAGTTACCACAGCCACAAAGTCAAATAAAAAAATTGCTTTATGGTTTTAATTTACGGTTAGGCATAAGGTTAGCAGTGTGGTTAATGTTAGGTTTAAAATCACGTTTTAAGAAGATACATTGTACAAATGGGCGGGGTTTATGACTTTGCGGCTGTCGTAACTAGCGACCACCGGGTAAATAAATTACTTTATAGAGCTCAATATATCTTGCACTGTTCATATAACGATTAGAATGAAGAAGATTTACTTTAACGCGAAATTTCTAAATATTTGAAAGTGGGGAGGGCATGTAGTTTCGATTTTGCTTTTATCGCATGGGGGATTGGCTGTTGTGTTGCATTGTATCTCTCACCCTTTGCTCTCCATATTGTGCAACATTTTGCTGAATTCAGAGGACTCGACCCATAAATTCGCAGTGAAGGTCTGAAGAGCCATGGAAATATCTTTCGCAGGCAAGCGGGCCATAGTCACCGGGGCAGGAAAAGGTAAGAAAACTACCACCATATTTAAAGAAACAGTGACAACGTCTGGTTTGCTGCAAAAATACAACCAAATGCACTTAGGATAAGTAAACCAAACTTGTACATGTTGTTTTGAGCTCAAACGAAGCAACATCCAATGTGTCCTGAAAGAACCACTGTCATGTTTGTGGGTGACCGAATAACCTAAACACGATCGAAATGTGTGTGTCAGGTTGGCCGTCACACTGAGCTCTCCAGTGAGTAATGGTCATTGTGTTTATGGATATTTTCACACAGGCATCGGCCGGGCCACAGCGCTTGCTCTGGCGCGCTGCGGGGCAGAGGTCGTGGCTGTCACACGCACGCGGGCTGACCTGGATAGCCTTCTTCTGGAGGTAACCCCCCCTGCACCACTCATAAACACCCCCCATACCCCTACAACAGTGGTGGTCGGTGCTGTTTAAGATTGGGGAGGAAGTGGTTTTTTTAATGAGCATGGCCTTATTTCTATTACAGCATACTGGATGTCTGTCATTCATATTTCATTCATCTAGCTAAATGTGATACTCAAATGTTCCCTATACCCATGATGAGGTTGCTACAACCTAGCCTAAGAATGAAAGTTTATAATGTAGGTGCACATGTCAAGAGACAAATTGGAGTAATCAAGGTAACAGACAGTGACACGTTCAATAACGCCTTCAATAACGCACACTCTTGCCTGCATCTAGCTGATCTTGACTTGGAAGAGTTCCAGTGTTGGATAGCCTTAGCCAGCTAGCTAACATAAATAGCATTCCTCTCTGTTTGAGCCGGGTGTTTGAGTAGACTAAATTAGCTAGCTGCATTAGCTAGCTAAGTAAGTGAAAGTGAAAAAAATATAACAAAATATAGCTAGCTCTCTCTCTGTTGCTTCTCCTTAATTTTTAAAGAAATGAATTTGTTCAAAACTTGTTCAACTATTGTCTTTCTCTCTCTTTGAGTCAACTACTCACCACATGTTATGCACTGCAGTGCTAGCTAGCTGTAGCTTATGCTTTCTGTACTAGATTCATCCTCTGATCCTTTGATTGGATGGACAACATGTCAGTTCATGCTGCAAGAGCTCTGATAGGTTGGAGGACATTACACAGTCGTCATAATTACCGTGTAAGTCTATGGAAGGAGGTGAGAACCATGAGCATCCTAGGTTTTGTATTTAAGATGGATCTTCCTCCTCTGAGGAGCCTCCAGTGCATTACGACCCTCATATCTCCCAAGCCCAGCCCCCCTCCACTGCTCAGGGTCCTGACCCCCCGTTGTTTGCTCTTTTGTCCCCTTATAGGACCTCTCCTCTCCACTAGCCATATACGCATATCATTAGAGGCTAGCTAGTTTTCCCCGCTGCTCTTTTCACCTCCATGTCCCATTGTTTCCGCTCCGTGACGAGAGATGATGGGAGATTCTTTGCGGTGATTCGTTGAGGTGCTTCTCTCTGTTGTCTTTTCTCTCTATGTGATTGGTTCTGGTGCTGGTTGTTCCCTGCAGTGTCCGTCCATCAGGCCAGTGTGTGTGGACCTTGGGGACTGGGGGGCCACAGAGGAGGCGCTACGTGAGGCCGGCGGTAATGTGGATCTGCTGGTGAATAACGCAGCCTATGCCATGCTGCAGCCCTTCCTAGAGGTCACCCCCGACCAGTTTGACATGTAAAGACGCACTCATCGCTGTTCTCTAAATCAGCAATTCTCAACTGGCGGGGGGGGGGTTTCGAATGAAAAAACAACAACACATTTTTATAATTTTTTTGGGGAAATGAAAAATACTCCAGTCTGAACTTAAACTACTAAAGCCAGGTAGAAAGTGTGTAGAAATGATAATGAATCTACATTTTAAAAACAATTTGTCCGAATTTTTGTATTTTCAATAGAGCTTTTAGCAGCGCTATTTAGCGTATTTGGTTGATTTTGTGGTCTCAAACCAGTAAACTTACTAACATTCTTCATCAAGAATATGGGCAAAATTGATTATTGACAATGGAAATGGTTGGAATGTTGATCCCTTGTCATATAAATTGCTACATTACTATCAATATTGCATTAAAAATAGCTTTTTGATGATTTTGTATCGCAATGTGAATATTGGGTTGCAACTGAGACAACCTGGGCCAATTTGGGTCCCGAGGCAAAACCAGTTGAGAACCACTACTTTAAATCATGTTGTGATTGTAATTCATATTTATAGAAGTGAAACACAAGTCACTCAAGACTCAGTATAAGGACTTTGTATTAGACCTACATATTAGACCTGTTCATTTAAACATGGTTTAAAAATAGCTTTCCAGATAACATGGTTTAAATAAACAAGGTATGTCTGTGTTACCTCCAGGTGGCTAGTTACACAGCAGAAATATTCCAAACATAGCTTTATATCTGGACATTAATAGGAATATCTCATAAATCCCATTAAGATGTATTGATTCCTTCCTATTACCAGATCCTTTAACATCAACGTGAAGGCTGCCCTCCATGTCTCTCAGGTAAGAAAAGGCTGTCAGAAATGGAATTGGCTCCCTGTAAGATAGTTATATGTTATACTTAACAGTTTCTCCATACTCACTGTGCGTTCTCTGTCTCTCTCTCTTTCTCTCTCTCTCTGTGTGTGTGTGTGTAGATCGTGGCCCGGGGTATGAAGGCCAGAGGAACAGGAGGCTCCATAGTGAACATCTCCAGCCAGGCGTCTCAGTGTGCCCTCCGAGACCACACTGTCTACTGTAAGTCACTGACACAGAGAGGGACCAGACAGCGTAACACATACAGTGGGGAGAACAAGTATTTTGCAGGTTTTCCTACTTACAAAGCATGTAGAGGTCTGTAATTTTTTATCATAGGTACACTTCAACTGTGAGAGACGGAATCTAAAACAAAAATCCAGAAAATCACATTGTATGATTTTTAAGTAATTAATTTGCATTTTATTGCATGACATAAGTATTTGATACATCAGAAAAGCAGAACTTAATATTTGGTACAGAAACCTTTGTTTGCAATTACAGAGATCATACGTTTCCTGTAGGTCTTGACCAGGTTTGCACACACAGCAGCAGGGATTTTGGCCCACTCCTCCATACAGACCTTCTCCAGGTCCTTCAGGTTTCGGGGCTGTCGCTGGGCAATACAGACTTTCAGCTCCCTCCAAAGATTTTCTATTGGGTTCAGGTCTGGAGACTGGCTAGGCCACTCCAGGACCTTGAGATGCTTCTTATGGAGCCACTCCTTAGTTGCCCTGGCTGTGTGTTTCGGGTCGTTGTCATGCTGGAAGAACCAGCCACGACCCATCTTCAATGCTCTTACTGAGGGAAGGAGGTTGTTGGCCAAGATCTTGCGATACATGGCCCCATCCATCCTCCCCTCAATACGGTGCAGTCGTCCTGTCCCCTTTGCAGAAAAGCATCCCCAAAGAATGATGTTTCCACCTCCATGCTTCACGGTTGGAATGGTGTTCTTGGGGTTGTACTCATCCTTCTTCTTCCTCCAAACACGGCGAGTGGAGTTTAGACCAAAAAGCTCTATTTTTGTCTCATCAGACCACAAGACCTTCTCCCATTCCTCCTCTGGATCATCCAGATGGTCATTGGCAAACTTCAGACGGGCCTGGACATGCGCTGGCTTGAGCAGGGGGACCTTGCGTGCGCTGCAGGATTTTAATCCGTGACGGCGTAGTGTGTTACTAATGGTTTTCTTTGAGACTGTGGTCCCAGCTCTCTTCAGGTCATTGACCAGGTCCTGCCGTGTAGTTCTGGGCTGATCCCTCACCTTCCTCATGATCATTGATGCCCCACGAGGTGAGATCTTGCATGGAGCCCCAGACGGAGGGTGATTGACCGTCATCTTGAACTTCTTCCATTTTCTAATAATTGTGCCAACAGTTGTTGCCTTCTCACCAAGCTGCTTGCCTATTGTCCTGTAGCCCATCCCAGCCTTGTGCAGGTCTACAATTTTATCCCTGATGTCCTTACACAGCTCTCTGGTCTTGGCCATTGTGGAGAGGTTGGAGTCTGTTTGATTGAGTGTGTGGACAGGTGTCTTTTATACAGGTAACGAGTTCAAACAGGTGCAGTTAATACTGGTAATGAGTGGAGAACAGGAGGGCTTCTTAAAGAAAAACTAACAGGTCTGTGAGAGCTGGAATTCTTACTGGTTGGTAGGTGATCAAATACTTACAGTGGGGAAAAAAAGTATTTAGTCAGCCACCAATTGTGCAAGTTCTCCCACTTAAAAAGATTTGAGAGGCCTGTAATTTTCATCATAGGTACACGTCAACTATGACAGACAAATTGAGGAAAAAAAATCCAGAAAATCACATTGTAGGATTTTTAATGAATTTATTTGCAAATTATGGTGGAAAATAAGTATTTGGTCACCTACAAACAAGCAAGATTTCTGGCTCTCACAGACCTGTAACAACTTCTTTAAGAGGCTCCTCTGTCCTCCACTCGTTACCTGTATTAATGGCACCTGTTTGAACTTGTTATCAGTATAAAAGACACCTGTCCACAACCTCAAACAGTCACACTCCAAACTCCACTATGGCCAAGACCAAAGAGCTGTCAAAGGACACCAGAAACAAAATTGTAGACCTGCACCAGGCTGGGAAGACTGAATCTGCAATAGGTAAGCAGCTTGGTTTGAAGAAATCAACTGTGGGAGCAATTATTAGGAAATGGAAGACATACAAGACCACTGATAATCTCCCTCGATCTGGGGCTCCACGCAAGATCTCACCCCGTGGGGTCAAAATGATCACAAGAACGGTGAGCAAAAATCCCAGAACCACACGGGGGGACCTAGTGAATGACCTGCAGAGAGCTGGGACCAAAGTAACAAAGCCTACCATCAGTAACACACTACGCCGCCAGGGACTCAAATCCTGCAGTGCCAGACGTGTCCCCCTGCTTAAGCCAGTACATGTCCAGGCCCGTCTGAAGTTTGCTAGAGTGCATTTGGATGATCCAGAAGAGCATTGGGAGAATGTCATATGGTCAGATGAAACCAAAATAGAACTTTTGGTAAAAACTCAACTCGTCGTGTTTGGAGGACAAAGAATGCTGAGTTGCATCCAAAGAACACCATACCTACTGTGAAGCATGGGGGTGGAAACATCATGCTTTGGGGCTGTTTTTCTGCAAAGGGACCAGGACGACTGATCCGTGTAAAGGAAAGAATGAATGGGGCCATGTATCGTGAGATTTTGAGTGAAAACCTCCTTCCATCAGCAAGGGCATTGAAGATGAAACGTGGCTGGGTCTTTCAGCATGACAATGATCCCAAACACACCGCCCGGGCAACGAACGAGTGGCTTCGTAAGAAGCATTTCAAGGTCCTGGAGTGGCCTAGCCAGTCTCCAGATCTCAACCCCATAGAAAATCTTTGGAGGGAGTTGAAAGTCCGTGTTGCCCAGCGACAGCCCCAAAACATCACTGCTCTAGAGGAGATCTGCATGGAGGAATGGGCCAAAATACCAGCAACAGTGTGTGAAAACCTTGTGAAGACTTACAGAAAACGTTTGACCTGTGTCATTGCCAACAAAGGGTATATAACAAAGTATTGAGAAACTTTTGTTATTGACCAAATACTTATTTTCCACCATAATTTGCAAATAAATAAATTAAAAATCCTACAATGTGATTTTCTGGATTTTATTTTCTCATTTTGTCTGTCATAGTTGACGTGTACCTATGATGAAAATTACAGGCCTCTCTCATCTTTTTAAGTGGGAGAACTTGCACAATTGGTGGCTGACTAAATACTTTTTTTCCCCACTGTATGTCATGCAATAAAATGCAAATTAATTACTTAAAAATCATACAATGTGATTTTCTGGATTTTTGTTTTAGATTCCGTCACTCACAGTTGAAGTGTACCTATGATAAAAATTACAGACCTCTACATGCTTTGTAAGTAGGAAAACCTGCAAAATCGGCAGTGTACCAAATACTTGTTCTCCCCACTGTACATCCCATCAAAACACACAGCAGCTATAGTGCCATTATATCAGTGAACTCATTAAATCTTGATATAGTTGATATTTGAATGGATACGGTCTTTCTGTGTGTGCAGGTTCCACTAAAGGAGCTCTGGACATGCTGACTAAGGTTATGGCCCTGGAGCTTGGACCCTATCAGGTAACTACAGGAGGACTGACCCAATAGCAGAGAGCACACATCAAGACACACATGGTTCTTCTGATGTCAAACCAGTACATTACATCTCTGTCTGCAACAGTTGTATTGTATTGTGGTGGCAGCATCATGTTATGGGTATTCTTGTCACCGGCAGGGACTGGGAAGTTTGTCAGGATCAAAAGAAACATGAAAGGAGCAAAGCCCCAATAAAAAGTTAGAGGAAACCCTGCCTCAGTCTTCTTTATACCTAACCCTGGGATAGTTTTATTTTTCATGCAGGACAATTACAAATGTTTTTATGCCAAAGATACCAGAATGGCTTTCCAATGGGTGTTGAGTGTTCCTGAATTGTCTAATCTCTATCCTGACTTAAATCTGTTTGAAAATCAGAGACAAGGTTTGAATATTACTGCCCATCAACCAAATTTACTGAGCTTGAGAAATTTTGACAAAAAACGATGGATATATGTTGCCCTAAGAGCAGTGGTGTGTCCAGGGGTGTCCCAGTGTGGCCACGGCCTCCCCTGAAATCTGATTGGCAACTCCACTCCCCCCCCCCAGAAATTCTGAGATCTGATAGGTCGTCTCTGAATATATTGATAATTCTGACCAAGACGCGCACCAACAGCAAGCCTCATCAATCTCACCGGAGAAAGCATCCAAGTGAGCAAAACTGTGCCCCTGAAGCTAGGACAGCAGAGTCCCCCCCCATCTTCAGAAAACATCGGAAGCCCTACCTCTTCAGAGTATCCCCCTTTCGTGAACTAACACTCACACTTGACTTTTCCCCCTACTAGCACTGACTTTGCTGATAGCTACTTTATTGAGGAAAAATGTACTTACTATGACTGAGATACACTGAGTGTACAAAACATTAGGAACACCTTCCTAATATTGAGTTGCACCCTCGTTTGCCCTCAGAAAAAGGTGTCGAAAGCATTCCACAGGGATGCTGGCCCATGTTGACTCCAAAGTTTCCCACGGTTGTGTCAAGTTGGCTGGATGTCTTTTGGGTGGTGGAGCATTCTTGATACACACAGGAAACTGTTGAGCGTGGAAAAACCCAACAGCGTTGCAGTTCTTGACACATGCAAACCGGTATGCCTGGCACCTACTACCATACCCCGTTCAAAGGCACTTAAATATTTTGTCTTGCCCATTCACCCCCTGAATGGCACACATACACAATCCATGTCTCAATTGTCTCAATACTTAAAAATCCTTCTTGAACCTGTCTCCTCCCCTTCATCAATAACATCAATAAGGGATCATAGCTTTCCCCTGGATTCACCTGGTCAGTCTATGTCATGGAAAGTGTTCCTAATGTTTTGTACACTCAGTGTATGTGGTTGTCCCACCTAGCTACCTTAAGATGAATGCACTAACTGTAAGTCGCTCTGGATAAGAGCGTCTGCTAAATGACTAAAATGTAAATGTAAAAATATATGTGTAGCCCATGTATCTGAGTCTGTATGGCCAAAAGGAGTATGACATGTCATATTATTTTGGCCAGACGGCACCAGATACATGGGCTACACATACTAAGAGAGAGGGGCGCTGTTTGCCTTGCTCTGATGCTTTCTCTGGTGAAATAGATTCAGCCTCTTGCTAATTGAAGGAAAATTATGAAACACGGATAGACACGAATGAGAAATAATTGTATACCTTTTGTTTCTTTTTTTATTGTAACATTTGTTGGGTACCATGAATACACTACACTTTGTAGGCTGAATGTCATCAGACTTATGGTGTTTGTAAAATATCTCTGTTTCAATTCAAATGGCGGGTGCACAGTGCACTGTTCGGATGCTGGACTTATTTTGGAGTAGATGAACATGCGCAGGTCACCTACTTAACCTACTTTTTGAAGTGTTGGTAGAATCTTATTCAAAATGTTTCACAGCTGTAATGGCTGCCAAAGGTGCTTCCACCAAGTATTAACTCTGGGGTGTGAAGACATACACAATCAAGACGTCTTCATTTTAATTGTTTTAATAATTCAGAAATGTTCTATACTTTTCCTTTCACTGGAAAGCTGGCAAAAAATATCAAATGTAATATTTTTTTTATTGAATTTTAAGGCAGCAAAAATGTGAAGACCTTCACTAGGCATGTATTGATTATCTAGAGTGACTAGGGTTAAGTGTCTTGCTCAAGGGCACATTGACAGAGTTATCACGTAGTCAGCTTGGGGATTTGAACCAGCGACCTTTTGGTTACTGGCCCAACACTCTTAACCGCTAGGTTACCTGCCTTATTGACTGATAAGTATTGATTGATGTGGTGTACTTGTTTCTTGCTAGATCCGTGTGAACAGTGTGAACCCCACAGTCGTAATGACTGAGATGGGGAGACTGGGATGGAGCGACCCTGACAAGGCCAAGACCATGACCTCACGCATCCCTCTTGGACGATTTGCAGGTCACATACATGTTGTTTTGTTACTAATATGTTATTTATATACTGTATATTAGATGTACTCGTCTTTGTTAACACAGCTAACCATGGACATCTGATCACCCATATACTGCCCAACCACACTCTTAATCATGTGATAGCGGCACATGGTGATGTGGGTGTTTGTTACTTTATGGTTGTGTGAGTGTGTATTATTATATGGTGACGTGTGTGTGTGTGTGTGTGTGTGTGCATGCGTGTGTTCCTCCCTGCAGAGGTGGAGGATGTGGTGAACTCTATCCTGTTCCTGCTCAGCGATAAGAGTTCTATGACCAACGGGGTCACTCTGCCTGTGGACGGAGGCTTCCTGGCCTGCTAACCTCTCACCTTCTCATTCTACCTCTTGATTGGCAGGCGTAGTCATATCCCATGTTTCCATGGTGTCCACTAGTACCTTTTTCATTCCTCTTCAATCACTGATTATATTCAGACTTGATTTTGTTTTATTTTACTGATTACATGTATCACCCAGAACAATAAAACCTTAATGAATCTTTGAGCTGCCCTGTTTGTTGTAATCTTAAAAAATTGAATTTATTTTGCAAATTGTGGTTGCAGATTGTGGGTGTGTGTTCGCTTATAGACAAAACTGCTGGATGAGACTAGTGTAATGCAGTATGATGACACAAACAAAAATGTGTTTACAAAACACAATACAGTACAACATTTGGTATTTATTATTAAACATATAAATATTTTGTACCACTGAAATGTGAAGTCATAAAATAAGATAAACAATCTTACAGTACATTACCAGTGCATTAAAGCGTTCTTCTTCATCAATAACGGACTAGAAGCACTTATTCAGTAGTACAGTATCAATATTTTTTTCAGAATTCAAATGTGGAACAGTCAGTTTCTTAAGATATCTCATTTTAATATTATAACATGGATACTTTAAGCATGTCATATAACATGTTTGTATTAATGTCAAGGTTCATCAAAGTATTGGTGTCAGTATCTTCACAGATCCATTAACATTGAACCCAGCATAGAGGGGCTGAGTGAATGTGGTCTGGACTATGTGGCTGAGGGTCATAAGGTCAGAGATGCTGCCCAGTAGTCCAGGTACACGCCTAGTCTGGAAGAGCAGAGAACACATGACAGTCTTTTTTTATTGTGGCGAAAGCTGCAGCCAGAGGGATGACACCTCAAATGCCAGGACTGATCATTCTCTCCAAAACAACACTCTTTACCCCATCCTCTCCTGCTGATGCCTTTATATAAACCCAGTCCCCGCTCCACTTTACCTCCCAGTAGCAGGATCCAGACAGACCCTTTCTACACAACACCTGGGGGTAGTAGGTAAATCTGTCTGGATGGTCAGGATACCACTGGACTCTTCCTAGAGCTGGCCGCCCGGCCAAACTGAGCAATCGGGGGGAGAAGGGCCTTGGTCAGGGAGGTGACCAAGAACCCGATGGTCACTCTTACAGAGCTCCTCTGTGGAGATGGGAGAACCTTCCAGAAGGACAACCATCTCTGCAGCACTCCACCAATCAGGCCTTTATGGTCGAATGGCCAGACGGAAGTCACGCCTCAGTAAAAGGCACATGACAGCCCGCTTGGAGTTTGCCAAAAGGCACCTAAAGGACTCAGACAAGATTCTTTGGTCTGATGAAACCAAGATTGAACTCTTTGGCCTGAATGCCAAGCGTCACGTCTGGAGGAAACCAGGCACCGCTCATCACCTGGCCAATACCATCACTACGGTGAAGCATGGTGGTGGCAGCATCATGCTGTGGGGATGTTTTTCAGCGGCAGGGACTGGGAGGCTAGTCAGGATCGAGGGAAAGATGAACGGAGCAAAATACAGAGATTATATGGGATAATGCAGATTTTTTGTAATATCAGATAGACTGTAAACCCCACACTATAAAACATATTTTTTTACTCAAATACTTCTAGTAAGTTGAACTTAAAGTCAATTAAAAGTCATTATTACTTACAATTATTGTGGTACTGACTCAAAACTAAATGAGAAGTCACATCAACACATTTCTTTTGGTTATGATAACGAATTAACTTTTTTCCCAGCATGCTCTACTGCAGGTAGATTTTTGGGAATTGTTTTTAATATCTGTATTTTTGCATGTACATTGAGTGATTGATTGATTCATATTATGCTACACAAAAGGCGCTTTCACATATCTCTGTATGATCCAGGTCCTAGAGCGTTTGGTACCCTGATCCGCGCTATAAGGCATGTGTTAAACGCAAACAAACCCTGGCTTAAACCATTGGTCCAAGATCCAGGACCATGGTACCAGGTATTGTGACACAGCAGGGCGATTCGCGTGGAACTTTTTGCCCATTGTAAATAAGCTAGCTTGCTAATGTCATGTAGAATGTGTGTCTCACAAAATCGCATCCATAAACAGTTATTTTCAGATCTTGTGAAAGCAAAACGCTGCAGGAACCGAACTAGCGAAAAATTATTTCATATGTGAAAACGCCCAATGACGAATAACATATTTTTCCAAACTAATCCAATCATTTGGTTACATTTTTTGCACGCGTTACTGAAATGGTTGTTCCAGATTAAATGGTTTAGGTAGTCTCCTCACACTGTTCCTAACCCTGGCAGTCATTATGAATGTAGGTTGCAGGTGAATAAAAATGTCAACTTTTGGATATCCTAACTCTGGCTGGATTCCAATCAGAATTACACTTTGCAAGCGAGCATAATGTGACTTACAGGTAGGGTTGCACAATTCTGGTAACTTTCCCAGGTTTTCCAGAAATCCCTGTTGGAAGATTCCTGGAAATCCTTCAACCAGTATTTAAAAAAAAATATTTGTGTAGCATAAGATTAATCAATCAATCACTCAATGTACATGCAAAAACACAGATATTAAAATCTATTCCAAAAAAATCCACCTGCAGTAGAGCATGCTGGGAAATAAGTTAATTTGTTATCATAACTTATTTGTTTTTGGTTGATGTGACTTCTCATTTAGTTTTGATTCAGTACCACATAAACATTTTAAGTAATAATGACTTTTCATTAACTTTGAGTTCAACTTACTATAAGTATTTTAGTTAAAAATGCCTTGGGATTTACAGTGTATCTTGGAAATATCCCTACTTTGTAAAGATATCTTGGCAATTTCCACAGATCAGATATCTTCCAGTTGTTTTTTCAGCTCAGAGACGGATTTCTTTACATCCTCAAAGGAGATGTGTTGGTTGACAGTGATGCTGGGTAAGGCAGATACAGGAAGGACACAGAGAGACTGGAGACTCTACAGAGACAGATCAGGGAAAAGAGGATGGTTGAGAAATTTTTTTTTCACTTTCATTATTGACACCTGCTGCTGTGGACAGAGAGCCAGTGATGTTACCTGGAGGAAGTGGATGTGATCCTCTGTGTGTGAGCTGCTCCAGCTCAGCGTCTCTCCTCCTCAGCTCAGCCACCTCCTGCTCCAGTTGCTTCAGGAGTCCTTCAGCCCGACTCACTTCAGCCTTTTGCTGGGCTCTGATCAGCCCCTTCACCTCAGAGTGCCTTCTGTCAATGGAACGGATCAGCTCAGTGGCCCTGATGGCCTTTTCCCACAGTGGGGCTCAGTGGGATTGGAAAGTGGTCATGGGCTCCTCACTGGCTCAGGTTTTGCTGCACTTCATTTTAGGAGTAAGCCCTTTTACATATGACTATCTGTTAAGTGGACACGTAATGGTCAACAACAGTCACCTTGAGAGACTTCACAGCCTGTTTCATCTCCTGTATCTTTTTCTCCCTCATCTGGATTCTCTGTTTGGAATTCTGCTTTGTATCCCCCAGCTGCCTGTGTAGAGAAACACATCATTTTAGTTCATTTGTAGAACTGTTTTTATTGAAATTACTTCATGACTTTATGCTGTAATTTTCATGTATGTGGTATATCTTCACATGTACATGTATGTGGTACATTTTCACATGTACATGTATGTGATATATCTTCACAACTCTAAGCACAAAAATCTAAACAGAACATCAAAATTGCTCATGTTTCCAACCTCTAAGCACATTTTAAATTGATTGAGTACAACAAACAAATTCACAAAGTCACTTGTTCAATGGACCAAATCACTCTTTAATTTGGATGCATATTCAATCTAAGTATCTGCTTTTCAAAATTCACTTTACTTTTGATATGATTTTCTTGTCATTTGTTAACAATACAATTAATTAACTATCACCTAATCAAACTGTTCAAAACTGATAACCACTGAACCAAAATATCTAGTGTCTAGTTAACGTATATTGTTTGATAACTGCTGAACACTGTAGCATTCTACATTTTTTATGTATCAATTTGACAGAAATTTATTTTGGAAGGTAAAACCAAATCCTATATGGATGTGGCTGTAAATACTGCATCATCATTCTCCATCAGCCAGTGTGCTTCAATAGGACGAAGTGGAAAGACTCACTCTATGTGCTACACAGCAAATATTCCAGTGTTACATAGTGTAGATTTTTCAGTGTAACATTTCTAGTGTGGATTCAGATGTTAAATTACATGGAAAACCATACTTTAGTAGCTCAGAACGTGAAACTGAGGAGAGTGACATGGAGTTGAAGAGAGAGGATGACGGAGCTGCAAGGTGTGGAGGTTTATGTGCCTGTGAAGAGTGGGAAGAAAGGAAAGGATGACAAATATGATTCTGGCCCAGTGGGAGTGAGATTTTTGGAGAGAATGGATCCTTGCCTTCTGGCTGATCCATATGTCATGTCAGGTTGGGTGGAGAAGAGTTTGGGGACTGTTGAGTAGGTGAAAGTAACTTCAAGTGGACTCGTGATGATTTTTTTGTGTTTCTTCCATCCAGAGGGAGTGGGCTGTCCGCACCAAAGGAATGTGTAGTATCGGTGGAAAAAGTTGTGTGTTTTAACTGTAGGGGTACCCATGATGCTGGAGATCAGAAGTGTCCGGTGAGAGAAAGGCAGGTTGAGGTTGCCAGGATCAGAGTAGTACAGAAGGTGTTGAATGCTGAGGCAGTGAAGAGAGTAGTAGAGGAAGATCGGTCCAGTCCTGTGGCCTTCACCAAGTGAGATCCCTTGCGAATATGTTATCATAATAATGTTATTATTTAACACAATACAACACGTATTTCATAAGGCTTTATTTTGAGGCCCTAGTTTTACCCTTATACAGTGGCCTGAAACTCACGGTTTACAGGCCACATCAGGCCTGCAAGTCACATAATTCTTATTGAAATCCAGCCAGAGTCAGATTGACAGCGGGGTTTGGAAGACTAAGCTTCTTCTTATTATTATTATTACATTTATATTGGCGGATCGCAATCCGATAGGAATAACATGTGCTTCAGTAAGGTGGGTTTCTTAGTGTTCATAGCCATGGTTATCAACTGTACTGCAGAAATGGAACGTAAATCACAGAAAATAGATTTTGCGGTGGCTTTGGTGTACGAGATTTTACTGCAGAAGAGTTCCAAGGTGTGTTGAACGATAGTGCCCCATCCTCCCAGGCTGCCAGCCTGGTGTAGGATCATATAGGGCCAGGTAGTGGAATAGTGGTGAGGTTTTAATGGTTGTAGGGTTATAGTTGGTAGGGGCATTTTTCTTCTCTTTTCCCCGTCCTTTTTCCTGTCCCTTTTTCTGTCCTGCTATGAATAGAAAATGTAACGAGTACTTTTGGGTGTTAGCGAAAATGTATGAGTAAAAAGTACATTATTTTCTTTAGGAATGTAGTGAAGTAAACGTATAAGTTGTCAAATATAAATAGTAAAGTACAGAAACCCCAAAAAACTACTTAAGGAGTACTTAAGTATTTTTACTTAAGTACTTTAGACCACTGCTTTTTAGTCCAGGACGAGGCTTAATCTGTTTCCTGGAAACCGCCCCTTTCAGTGCAACATAAAGCAGAGGAGGCTTTGCAACACCAGGGTTGTGGGTTCGTTTCCCACAGGGGACCAGTATGAAAAAATAAAAATAAAAATAATAATTATGCACTCACTAACTGTAAGTCGCTCTGGATAAGAGCGTCTGCTAAATGACTCAAATGTAAAATGTAAAAATGAGGCTGGTGGGAGGAGCTATAGAAGGACAGGCTCATTGTAATGGCTGGAACGGAATTAATGGAACGGTATCAAACACATCAAACATATGGAAACCACGTGTTTGACTCCATTCCATTAATTCCATTACAACCATTACAATGAGCCTGTCCTCCTATAGCTCCTCCCACCAGCCTCCACTATCATACAGTAATGCTGCATTCAACCGCACCAGTGATCCATGCAGCCACATTTAAAAAAAAACATGTTTTAAGTTTAAATGTTACAACAACCTAGCTATGTTTTTTTATTTTGAGTTATTAAATACTTTTTGATTAGGTTCACAGCATAATATGCACATCTGCAAGCATAGCAGCTAAGGCTGGACAAATATTAATTATCTCTTCTTTTGTTTTAATAATTTATGTTAAAAATGCTATATACAGCATCCTATGTACATAAAGGGACATATTTTTTTTAAATAAAACAATGGCCAGTTTGCGTCTCAGTTGTATGCACGCTTTTTAAAAACAAACATAATAGGCTATGTCTGGCCAACGAATTCTTTGTTTTTTCAATATGGTCCTTGCCTGATTGAGTTTGACACCCCTGCTTTACACCATACAGTGTTAAAACAAAACCCCAAAATTATTTACTGTAACACTACAGGTGTTCATTTCTTACACTGAGAAAGTGTAACAGCGTCAGCACTAAGTAACGGGAGTCCAGTTTACTCTAAATCAAGTGTTATGTTTGACACTGTAGGTGTTGCGTATTACTCTACAGTAGAGCTATGGAAACAAACACCACAATTTGAACACTTTAATAGTAAAATGGGGAACCCTGCAACAGAGTTAAATCTTTAACACTTTCAAAAGTGTTATTTATCACCAGCATAGTGGGACTCATATGTTCACTGAAAATAGTGTATATTTTACACTTTCAGAGTTAAATGACAAGTCACATAGAAAAGGTGATCTTTTACAATGTTGCATTGGGCAGAAATGGCATACAACACCGTGCAACATTTTTACAGTAGCCAACAGCTTTACAATACCCTATTTCTGATGGTTTGTCCGACATATGTTCTGCATAAGGATAATTAAATTGTAAGACTGACATATTTCTCAACATGCTCACAACCTGCCAATGGATACAAATTATTTAAAAAACGTTTAAATCAAATACTGTATGGAAAATTATATCTACCCTCTACTATTATTTCTAACCATCACTTTTAAAAAACTGTTTTGAAATTTATATCTTGTATTTTTTGGTATCGGATTAAATGGTTAAAATGACTAAATGGGGAGCCTATGATTATCTGTTGTATTGGTGATTAAACTAAACGTTCTTATGGTATTTTACGGAAAAAGTAGATTTTGCATGAATGACTCAAGGGTGAAAGATGTGTGAAACCCCAATTAATGCAAAATCAAAGGTTCTGAACATAAGATAGGGGGCATTATAAATGTTATCAGTTTAGTGTTTTGAAAATATACCACTTACATTGGGAAAATGTGCCAAAGTTATTGAAAAAACCCGTAACTGAAAGCACTTCAGTAACAATGTGATGATTCACCTCTTTCTTATCTCTCTACCGCCAGAATAGATGTCATTATCTTAATTATCTTATCCATTGTTCTTTTTTTTGCCATACAGAAAGTGACTACTAGTTTCAAAATGTTCACAGTAATAATCTGAATAAGCAGCAACAGTAATAATTAGTTCTGTCCTTACCTGTCTCTCAGTCCTTTCTGATTCAGCTGAGACAGTATCATGACCTTTATGTTCACCCATCGTACACAGATAACAGATAAACTGCTGATCGTTGCGGCAGTAAATATCCAGCAGTTCGTCATGACGAGAGCAGATCTTCTGTAGTTGCTTGGACCAGCTTGTGCTTCTTAAAGGCAAGAGATTCATAGTGAGGCTGGAGGTGAGTCTCACAGAAAGAAGCCAGACACACCAGACAAGACTTGACAGCTTTGAGTTTTATCCGACTACAGTTGTCACATGCCGCATCTCCAGGTCCAGCGAAATAGTGAGCAGGAGGAGCAGCTTGGACTCCTGTCTTCTTCAGATTCTCCACCAATTCAGCCAGTAGTGTTTCTGTTCAGAACAGGCCTAGGGATTAAGGTCTGTCTGCACTGGGGGCAGCTGTAGACACCCTTATGATCGTCCTGGTCAAAGCAGTCCTTAATTTCGGCCCATACAGTAGCTGTGTCCACAAGGAATAGCCACCTGATCCTTCAGCAGATCGGACAACTAATGGAATCCACAGATGTTGCCATGTTGGAGCTGACACTAACAGACTGAGCTGCAGAGTATAAGAGATCTGTATTGTTTCTCTAGAAGTATTGATGATTCTAAGTGGGAAAATGTACTGGTTGAGTATGTTTACTCTGTACCTTTACAAGGTGTGGTGTTGGACCAAGGCCAGGAGGAGAGCCGCTGTGATTGTGATTGGACAACCAATGGATGTGATAGGGGAAGAGTTTAGTATTTGGACTGGAGTCCTTCCTCCATTAATCAGAATCAGAAAATTGTAAGAATGCAAAAGAACCAGACTTGAACTTCATCTTGACAGAAAGCAATCCCATTGGTCTGGGACCAGGAGATGGGATTTCTTACAGAAGATGAAAACCCACACACACATTGCAAAGAATGATAAAATCATTTAGACACACACTAGTACACTTCAGGACATTTGACATAAAAACTTGTTACATATACATTTGTATTTATTATACAAAATTGAAAGATTTCACGACATTGACATGTGAAGTCATAAAAAATAAGACAAACAATTAAACCATTATACAAGTCATCTTACAGTACATTGCCAGTGCATTAAAAAAAAGCTTTCTTTTTAATAACAACGGGCTCGAATCACCAGTTCATATCCATGCAGTAGTAGTTTTAGTAGCTTTTCAGAATTCTGATCTACAGTATTAAGGAATAGGATGAAGTTACCCCTAGACACTGATCTAAGACCAGTTTTGCATTGAGGAATGGTAAACTGATCCTAGATCTGTGCCTGAGGAAAACTTCTACCCAAAGCCAGTATTGACACCTTGGACAGGCTCAGAGACACATTATTCAACCACACAGTTGCTATGCCAACCAAAAACGTCATGATGGAGAAGACTGCAGTTCTGTATCTCACCACCAGAGTGGGACATACAGTTATACTGCAGGTCTACAACAACCACAGAAATGCACTGGTTAATTAATTATATTTTTTTGCAATATGATACCTCTAGATTCAAAGTGAGTTACTATTATCCTTTTATTTTGAATTGTCTGGAATTAAAAAGAAAAATATTCAGGTACATAATAAATAGATATATCGATAATGCATTCCTCCTCAAAGTTTTTTTTTAATGATTATTTTTGACATTACTAGACTTAGTTTGGGTAACACATAAAACAGACCACGCTTGTGATCATCCATTTCCCTTTTCTTTTTTGAGTCGACAGTTTGTTGCAGAGTCTTGTGTATCACTACAATACAATATGAAATAGTACCAAAAACTTGACAATGCTTGAAACTTGACTCTCTCACACATACAGTGACATGCATGCAAGCACACACACACACACACACACACACACCAATGCAAATTAACATATACAAAGGACGTTGGGAAAATGAAGACAGATTGTTTAGACCCATGCAAGCACCTCCATCAGAGGCATTACTCAGGCAATACAGGCTGTTTTGAGTCCTGTATCAATTCAAGCAAACAAGACTGAGAGGGAGGAGGGTGAGAGTAGACACTTTAACTGACCACAGAGGAGTGCTTTCCTCTGTGTAAAACAAACAAATGGCAACTTGACAACGCATATCTTTACACCTGATCAAATCATTTTCCTACTGTAAAAAAAAAAAAGTCCAGTAATTCTCTTTCCATTAGGGCCGAATCCTAACTTAAGATCAAATATTCCATAGACATGAATGTGTTATTTACACAAACATCAGTTAAATTGCCATTACGTGGTGTCTCAAGTCAGGATTCGTCCCGAAGAGAAGTAGTGGTCATTATGGTGATGTTTTAGTAGTACCAGACGTATCGTCATGTCGATGGCCGCCATGTTGGCTGTTTCTCCTGGACCAATGAGAGCCCTCAGAACACGGTGCACCTCTTGCCCCTCTTCTTGACGGGCGGGGGGCAGAGCACGGCGCGGATGGCCTCGTCAAACACAGTCTTCAACCCTCGCTGGGTCAGGGCCGAGCACTCCAGGTACTTCACAGCACCTAACCACCACACACACACAAACAACAACAACACCTTTATTACACATCTATAAACAATAGAAGAAGAAAAAACATCTGACTCTGGGTAAGTAGATAAAGGGCTTAATTGAAAAACTCGCTTTATCCCAGACTCCGCAATATGACATCATCTCACACAGCGGGTCACTTCCTGCTTAGAATAAAACCCTGTGAAAGTAACCGCGCCTTGCGCTTTACTTCTGTATCATTACATTTACATTTTACATTTACATTTTAGTCATTTAGCAGACGCTCTTATCCAGAGCGACTTACAGTTAGTGAATATATTTTTTTTTATACTGGCCCCCCGTGGGAACCAGGATCTCTAGTGGCACAGTTAGCACTGCGATGCAGTGCCTTAGACCACTGCGCCACTCAGGAGTACGGAAATAGCATACCGTATAATATAGACATTTTACATTTACGTCATTTGGCAGACACTCTTATCCAGAGCGATTTACAGTTAGTGAGTGCATTCATTTTTTTATTCTTCTTCATACTGGCCCCCCGTGGGAATCGAACCCACAACCCTGGGGTGGCAAGCGCCATGCTCTACCAACTGAGCTACACGGGGCTACTGAGAAGATATATCATGTCCCCTAATCTTTTGAATGGGCTTCACAATTATATCATCAAATTCGTGAAAACACGGTCATTTAAGATATATACATAAAATTATATTTGTGTTTGTTGATTAATTTACTTCTACTATTATGTTTTTGCCCTGAAGACCATTCAAAAATCCTACAAAAGTTCAAAAACTACAAGGCTCCTTCCTGGAAAACTACAACAGAATCCAAATTTGCCAAGACCACCACCATTGGCTCTTCCCAATGTGGGGATGGGCAGACACCCACACCCACACAGACTGACCTATCTCCCTTGCCATGGCCAGGCCCTGGGGGTAGGTGATGGGGGACAGCTTCTTGTCCCTCAGCCTCTCGATGGTGTCCTTGTCATCTCTCAGATCCAGCTTGGTGCCCACCAGGATAATAGGGGTGTTGGGGCAGTGGTGTCTCACTTCAGGGTACCACTGAGACACAGAGGGTAAAGGTCATTAGGTCAAAGATGGAGAGCAAGGCTGGGTGGAACAGAGCTATTGAAATAAAACCTCTAATCTAGTCTGTAGGGCCATATATGGATTATAGGACTATTATGGCTAGAGTAGAGCAGAATATTAGAATAAAATAGAACACAATTAGACACTGCTGAAAAAACCTCACCCATCCTTTAAAAACACAAAATCCCATTTAGTGAATCTTCATTTTGAACCAGAGTCATATAGAGAGAGAGAGTTTGACACACAGAAAGGTGTGTGATGTCATCTAAGAGCATTGTAATGCTTTTGGGTTGAAACCACAATGGCCAAACTCTCTCTCTCTATACAGGACTGTAGCTATAGAACATGAACCAGGGAGAGCTATAGATGTGCTTCTTTAGGTCAGGCTCGGCAGGTCCCCTGTTCCTGTGTCTGTGAGCAGGAAGGTTCAGTACTGACCTTAGCTCGGACGTTCTCAAAGGAGGCCGGGCTGACCAGGGAGAAGCATATCAAGAACACATCCTGGGGAGAACCATAGAGAGACAGACCTTAGGGTGAAACCATTGAGATCAACCAACCACGGAATCACCTGACTCCACATGGGACAGACTGGAAGAAAAGCTCTGCTGCGGAATAGTAGATTGCAAATCAATCCTTCACAGAAAGGTAATGGGTTGGTGTTGTGTGTGTGTGTGTGTGTGTGTGTGTGTGTTACCGTCTGTGGATAGGACAGTGGTCTCAGTCTGTCGTAGTCTTCCTGTCCTGCTGTATCCCATAGACCCAGATTCACTGGTTTCCCATCTACCATCACATTGGCAGAGTAGTTATCAAAGCTGCATAGAGAGATAGGGAAAATGTCTTTATATCTGGATGCAAGCTCTATGTAAAGTATACTTGTCAGAAATACAAACACTACATAGAGGCAAGCAGACTTAGTCTCACTCACATCCATGTGTGTGTGTGTGTTTGTGTGTACTCACACAGTGGGTATGTACTCTCCGGGGAAGGCATTGGTGGTGTAGCTGATCAGCAGACAGGTCTTACCCACGGCCCTGAGAGAGAGAGAGAGAGAGAGAGAGAGAGAGAGAGAGAGAGAGAGAGAGAGAGAGAGAGAGAGAGAGAGAGAGAGAGAGAGAGAGAGAGAGAGAGAGAGAGAGAGAGAGAGAGAGAGAGAGAGAGAGAGAGAGAGAGAGAGAGAGAGAGAGAGAGAGAGAGAGAGAGAGAGAGAGAGAGAGAGAGAGTGACACACACACTCGGTTCTTACTCACTGCTATAGAAAAACACAAGCCTAATAACGAGACACAAAAAAAAAGCTGCTGAGGTAGGTAGGCTGATACTCAGTGTGTGTGGTTCTGCCTTTCTCTCTCTTTCAGTTTAAGTGTCACAGACACTGGCCTACATTTACTTTGCCTGGGGGACTATCGACCACCCTCATGCTCTACTGCCCCCATCCCTGTTATCGACAAACACACAATACAGGAAGGGTTGGTGACAGTGGTGTGTGTGTCTATGATTCTGTGTATCCCGTATGTCAAAATGATATGAACAGATTGATGGTGGCATGGCAGGGTAGGGGGTGAATGGTGTGCGTTAGAATGTGTGTGTGTGTGAGAACTGGGAAAGAGGGGAAAAGGAGGGAGGGGTAATGAAAAATAGTTTTTTTGTGAGCGCAGGCCACTAAAAGTCTCTTGGTTGCTCTGGGAATGACAGATTAGCAGATGCAATATTAACACATTATGCTAATGCACTGATGTAATTAATTGATTAATGACCCCTAGTCATCAGAAATCCTCCAAAAGGGATTTGGCATTAGTAGGGCACTGTAGATATCAACATTTAGCCTAGGCTTAGGGGAGTACAGGCAAACTCAGATAGATATAGGATCAATTATTTCTATAGTAAAATAACTACATTGGTCTACTATACAATTTGCTGTTTTTCATACCAACCCCCAAATACTGTAAATGCATTTATTATGCGTGGTAGTTAATTATGGATCGTGCATGAAGGCACGTCAAAACTATAACTGTATAGATTCCTTATATTATCACACATGGGGGAAAAAACTGTTGTAAATTCAGATTCTTATAAAACAACGCCTAGAGATTCCTTAGCCCGCATCGTCACGGATGAAGCATAATTCCGACGGCCTACGAGGCGAGTAGGTGTTTCCCATAGCATCGCTACAGCCTGGGCGTTTTCTCAGCGTAAAAATACACAACTCTACATTTTACACATCCCACACCCCGACGTCCTGCATGATATTACAAACATTCCAGAAATGAACGGAATTAAAATCGTTGTTTTTTTTATAACCTAGCCGTGCATTTCCAAGCGAATGCTTAGAAAGAAGACTTCCCATATAACGGAGAGCCCCAGCCCCTTTTCCTACACACTGCATCTCCCATCCATGATCGCATCACTGATCACACACACAGAAAGGATAAGAAAATTATCTCTACGTTTCTCAATGAGATTCTTACCCGTCGCCGACCACCACGCATTTAATTGCTTGCATTTGCGAAGGAGCAGGCGGTGTCACAAAGCAGAAGTGTTTTTTATATTTCACAATGAAAGCTAGCTGTGATTTGGATGAGAAGCGGGCCAGTCCGCTCAGCTTTCGAGCCGCAGTGAAAGGGGTCGATGAAGAGTGGCGCCAGAAAACAACGGAAAAGGCCGAGCGTATTTAAAGGGCCAGTGAGCATCCGAACTGTATTTACCCTTTCTCTTACTATTTTTTTGTATCCCCAATTAGCCGCTGCCTTCCTGGGGTCCAACAGGAAACAAAACACAACAAATAAAATACATAATACACATAACACTACATAATACAATACATAATGCAAAGCAAAATGCAGTACAAAATATATTACAATGTCTGTGTTTTTATCTGGTTTTTGAATCTGATTTTATTGCTAGCTTGAGTTACCTGCGGTGGCATCGAGTTTCATGTACTCATGGCTCTATTTAATACTGTGCGTTTCCCAGCCTCTGTTCTGGACCTGGGGACTGTGAAGAGACCTCTGGCTGCATGTCTTGTGTAGTACCGATGAGTGTCCGAACTGTGTGCCAACTGCTTGAATAGACAGTTCGGAACCTTTAACCTATCAACACCTAGCACAAAGACCAATAGTGATGCAGTCAATCTCTCCTCAACTTTGAGCAAGGAGAGATTGACATGCATACAAATGACATTCACCCTCTGTATACATCTAAGTGCAATATGTGCTGCTCTGTTCTAGACGAACTGGAATTTTCCTATGTCCTTCTTTGTCGCACAGGACCACACAACTGGGCAGTAGTCCAGGTGCGACAAAACTAGGTTCTGTAGGACCTGCCTGATTGATTTAGATGTTTTTCAGCAATAGGTTATGATCAATGATATATGTGGCACCGTGAGGCATGGGCATAGGTGTGGCTGAAGGATTCCCAGTGCAGCACCATGGAAAGAGCCACCCACCTCAGTACAGGAGACAGGTGCGCTCACTTCAGCACCATGGACAGCGGCACTGGCTGCAGCACAGTTGTAAGCATTACATTTACATTTTAGTCATTTTAGCAGACGCTCTTATCCAGTTAGTGAGTGCATACATTATTATTTTTTATTTATTTCATACTGCAGCACTCAGTTCAGCACTGTGGAAGGCTGCACTAACTTCAGCACCAGGCCAGCCGAAGACAGCACCACAGCTCTGCTCACTCAACACACCTGTGCAGGATTACTATAATCAGCACACCTGTAAGGCATTCCCTAATCAACTGACTGGCACAAGAGTACAGGCTGGACCTCACTCAAGTGGAGCAGTTAGGAAGACACAGAGTGCCTACTCTCCCACTTACACTGTGTTTCTCGCTCCTTCAGAATGAGAGTTACGAACTCTGCCAGTGAGGCCACACCGCCCCAAGAGACTACATATGGCCGCCATCTTTAACCACCCTCTTGCCTGAATGGCTTGTAGACTAGAATGCCAGAGACACTAAAAGCTGAAGTAAAAGCATCTGAAACATGAACTATTTTGTCGTGCGTTTACGCATTGCCCGCTTGTGTAGTCAGGCACACCCAACTCTTCCTGACAATATCAAAAGCTGCACTTTTAAGTAGTTTGTCTTTTCTCCAATGTTCGACAACAACCATTGGTTAAAAATAGGGAATCTTGTTGATTTATGACTTAACAATTTAGCCTAAACTTAACTAAAACCAACTTTTTATTGATTAAAAAAACACAGTATCAATCCCAAAACTGCAGTGCAAAAACCATAAAAACACACATTGAAAAATATACATCACACATAGGGCTGTTGTGGTGACCATATTACTGCCACACCTGCAGTCACGAGTCATGACCGCAGTAAAATCCCATGTGACCGTTTAGACATGGTAATCTCCTTTTATGCACTCTGGACATGCTTTGGTAGTACTCAATTTGCTAACGACCATCAGGTCCTAATGACCTGGTACTCAGGGCTCTATTTTCCCTCTAACCACTCTGACATCAATGCAAATGCAGGCGAAAAACACATCAAACACAAACAGTAGGCCTATAGTACTTTTAAAACTCACCTCACTGTGATGATCAATTTGAAGAAAGAAGTTCAACAGCTGGTTGAAACAGTGTAAGTGGTTGTTGTGGAGGTTGTTTCAAAGCCTAACACAACGAAATGGACAGTGCTTTCTAAGGTGATGATTCATTCAACACCCATACACATTTTAGAGCTTATGCATATGCATAGGCTTATGAGCCTAAGCCCGAGAAAAGAAACCCGAATTAAAATTAGGAGTGTGCCATTATACAATACATAGCCTACCGCATTTTACGCATGGCAGAAAAACATAAAACAAAACTGATTTAAGGTGTTTTTGGTACATAATTAGTCTAGCCTATACTCCAAAATTAAACAAATTCGAGTAATCGCATTTGAGTGTGGACTGTATTATTATGCATACTGGATGGACTGGTTGCCTTATGCTACGTTCCCAAATGTCTATCCATGAGTCTCGGAGAGAATTTATATCCTAGGCGATGCTGTTGGATCATTGATTGTGCATGGCGGCTTAGTGTTATCCTACAATTAGTGAATTTGTATTTGACTTTGAATAACCTAGCAATAGGGCACTTTTAATATTTTCATAATTAATTGGGTGACACATAACCTTTAGCTATACAGAATATCTCACCACCATGCTCCTCTGTCCTTTACTCCTTTCTCGAGCACGCAGACGGACTATCAACAGTTTAGTGAAATATGTTTCGTTGCGAAAACATGTTATTATCGATGTTCCAGAACAGATTTCACTTGGTTTCCCAAATTAAGCACTGGGTAGATGCAGGAACCAAGTTGCAGAGCCCATGACATACATCGTTTGGGCAGAATATCACCAAACGGGGCACCGAGAGCTTGCTTCTCAAACAGTGGTTGATGCATGGAGTGAAATAAGTGTTCTTAAATTTATTTCTCAGCTGCTCATATTAAGCATATTCTCTGCTATAAAACCGAAGTAGCCTACAAAACGGGAAAGCACGTGGCCCCTATTCGCTATTCGAGTGCATAAAGATAACGTCTTTTCCCCCCTGCTCCTGCCCATTTGATATTGGGCCATTCTAAATCAATTCAAATTTTACATATTAGTAAAGACATGTTTCAAAATATCACTTTTACGCTCAACATAGCCACTTCATATGCGCAGTCGCTCTGTAATGGGAAAAATATCCTTTCTATTTTATTCTGCTAAATTCAATTATATTCTTCTTACTATAAAATCATATAAAATAATGGCACAGGACTTATAAGCATATCTTGTTAGCTAAATGAACAAGCCTACAGTCTATGGCATGGAGCATAGCCAGATAACATAGCCTACAGTAGGCCAACTCATATTCTGTTCTTCTGAAATACATTTTCTTCATATCATGTTTCTTTAGACCTGACTAAAATAAATTATGGATTTATTCTGATGGTGTATATTAAATGGACTTATTATACTTTTTTTTAAATGTAGATGTTCCAAAGGCGTGCGCATCAGCGACTTGTAGGCTGAGTGTAGGCCTGGAGATGCTAAATGTGTTTATGTTAATTATGGTCAATTACCGGTGGGACCGGCAGGCTTTTACATTTTAGTAATTTAGCAGACGCTCTTACAGGAGCAATTAGGGTTAAGTGCCTTGCTCAAGGGCACATCGACAGATTTTTCACCTATTCGGCTCGGGGATCAGAACCAGCTACCTTTTGGTTACTGGCACAACGCTCTTAACCACTAAGCTACCTGCCGCCCCAGCTACCTGCATGACAATAACCGTCTGACAAAATGTTATGACTGCCCCAGCCCATTCAATTTCACTTGATTTGCACAATCATAAAAGCTTCAAAGATTGTGATACAGTGAGGGGAAAAAAGTATTTGATCCCCTGCTGATTTTGCAGGTTTGCCCACTGACAAAGAAATGATCAGTCTATAATTTTAATGGTAGGTTTATTTGAACAGTGAGAGACAAAACAACAACAACAAAAATCCAGAAAAACACATGTCAAAAATGTTATAAATTGATTTGCATTTTAATGAGGGAAATAAGTATTTGACCCCCTCTCAATCAGAAAGATTTCTGGTTACCAGGTGTCTTTTTTACAGGTAACGAGCTGAGATTGGGAGCACACTCTTAAAGGGAGTGCTCCTAATCTCAGTTTCTTACCTGTATAAAAGACACCTGTCCACAGAAGCAATCAATCAATCAGATTCCAAACTCTCCACCATGGCCAAGACCAAAGAGCTCTCCAAGGATGTCAGGGACAAGATTGTAGACCTACACAAGGCTGGAATGGGCTACAAGACCATCGCCAAGCAGCTTGGTGAGAAGGTGACAACAGTTGGTGCGATTATTCGCAAATGGAAGAAACACAAAATAACTGCCAATCTTCCTCGGCCTGGGGCTCCATGCAAGATCTCACCTCGTGGAGTTGGAATGATCATGAGAACGGTGAGGAATCAGCCCAGAACTACACGGGAGGATCTTGTCAATGATCTCAAGGCAGCTGGGACCATAGTCACCAAGAAAACAATTGGTAACACACTACGCCGTGAAGGACTGAAATTCTGCAGCGCCCGCAAGGTCCCCCTGCTCAAGAAAGCACATATACAGGGCTGTTTGAAGTTTGCCAATGAACATCTGAATGATTCAGAGGAGAACTGGGTGAAAGTGTTGTGGTCAGATGAGACCAAAATCGAGCTCTTTGGCATCAACTCAACTCGCCGTGTTTGGAGGAGGAGGAATGCTGCCTATGACCCCAAGAACACCATCCCCACCGTCAAACATGGAGGTGGAAACATTATGCTTTGGGGTGTTTTTCTGCTAAGGGGACAGGACAACTTCACCGCATCAAAGGGACGATGGATGGGGCCATGTACCGTCAAATCTTGGGTGAGAACCTCCTTCCCTCAGCCAGGGCATTGAAAATGGGTCGTGGATGGGTATTCCAGCATGACAATGACCCAAAACACACGGCCAAGGCAACAAAGGAGTGGCTCAAGAAGAAGCACATTAAGGTCCTGGAGTGGCCTAGCCAGTCTCCAGACCTTAATCACATAGAAAATCTGTGGAGGGAGCTGAAGGTTCGAGTTGCCAAACGTCAGCCTCGAATCCTTAATGACTTGGAGAAGATCTGCAAAGAGGAGTGGAACAAAATCCCTCCTGAGATGTGTGCAAACCTGGTGGCCAACTACAAGAAACGTCTGACCTCTGTGATTGCCAACAAGGGTTTTGCCACCAAGTACTAAGTCATGTTTTGCAGAGGGGTCAAATACTTATTTCCCTCATTAAAATGCAAATCAATTGATAACATTTTTGACATGCATTTTTCTGGATTTTTGTTTTGTTATTCTGTCTCTCACTGTTCAAATAAACCTACCATTGAAATTATAGACTGATCATGTCTTTGTCAGTGGGCAAACATACAAAATCAGCAGGGGATCAAATACTTTTTTCCCTCACTGTATGTACTCACTGTCAGTCATTGATATCGTTGAGTACATCTTAAAACCTGGTGTAAGTAGCTTGTGAACACAACAGTTTATTACTATCCCTGACTGGGACTGAGTCTGAGAGAAACTACACCCAAAGCTGCAGATGTCTAGAGGTGAATATCTGTGCTGTTGACATTTTGTGATGGAGTGGTTTGGAAGGACCGAAGGGGAGAGGGGGAAAGACAGGAGAGGAACACATGGAACATGGGTGGGATAGAAAGGTTTTGCTCACTTTAGTGTCCCACGTTTGTGAGGGTGTATGGGCACAAGGTTGTAGGGGTAAATGGGACAGGGGTCAGAGGTTATTTATTGGGACTGCAGAACCCCAGTGTTGACCCCTGTACTTAGTCCCTACATGAGGATGGGAAGGGTCAAAGGTTAGATGTCAGAGGTCATTTCTTAGGACTGTAGTGCAGCGGTGACCCCTGTACGTATGCAAGTATAGCGTTCTGGAGGAAGCTAGCTCTCTGGGCCTCGTCTTCTCTCATCCTCTGGATCTCTGCCTCTCTCAGTCTCAGCTTCTCAAACAGAGATGAGATCTCACTCTCCTTGTCCAGGATGGCCTCTCTGTGGTTACTGGCCAGCACTGTGGTAGACAACACACAAAGACAGAACAAATACTGGTTGTTTCAAGTCTGTCAACAAATTATGTCAACTGAGTCAAACCCTATTGAGAAATCAAATGTGTGGTATTGTAAAACAGAGAGGGAGGAGAGGTGAGAGGCGAGGGAGAAAGGGTGAGATGGGGCTTATGTAGAGAAGAGGACAGAGGTAGGATGAAGAGAACAAACGGGAGGGAGAGAGAGTCTGACAGGGCGAGAGGGAAAGGAGGAGAGTGTGCGTACCTTTCATCTCTCTCTCCAGAGCAGCTATCTTCTCTTTCAGTCCTCCCTGTGCGGTCCTCTCAGCCTGCAGGTGTCCTATCTGCTCCTGTAGCTCCACCCTGACCCGACTCACCTCCGCAACCTTCTCCTGGTCTTTACCAGACAACTCCTGGAGGGGGGAGAGGACAAATTCTCTATATTAATTACACCAAAGAGCAAATATTCCCATCCTAGTAAACACACAACCACCACACAACGTTGTCTCTGCTCTTACTCATATGAACATCATTCAGTGCTGAGAATTCACCAACCTGATTATGTCAATCAGTAAAAATCAGTTATTAGCATCAAATTGTCCCAGACAAATGTAACACAACTACACTGTACTTGATCTAGGTGTTGTTTCAGTGTGTATAGTTGGTCATTTTGTGCCAGTGGTCTCTCTGACGCATTCACAATCTGACCTGTTGTAGCTCCTCTATCCTGCGTCGTAGTCCGTCTGTCTCCATGCTCTGCTGTCCACTGCGAGCCTGCAGCTCAGCTATGGTCTGTTTCTGCTGGGAGCAGTGGCTCTGGGACTCATCACGGGACTGACGCAACCCACGCAGCTTCTCCTCTAACCCACTCACACGCTGCTGCTGCTCAGACAGAGGAGTGGAGAGAGAAGAAAGAGTTGAATCATCACATTGTTACTGCAATACTCAGGCACACACTGATACACACAGACCCGGACAAACAAACACAGTTTCTAACCTATTACATACAGTAGTTCTAGAACAGGTGTATAACATACCTCCTCCAGGCGAACCTGTGCCCGCACTTTTCCCAGTTCCTCCTCTGCCTGGGCTCTCTCTGTAACACAGGCTGCCTTGGCCCTGCTCAGCTCCTACAAGACAAAACACACAGTAACACAGGCTGCCTTGGCCCTGCTCAGCTCCTACAAGACAAAACACACAGTAACACAGGCTGCCTTGGCCCTGCTCAACTCCTACAAGACGAAACACACAGTAACACAGGCTGCCTTGGCCCTGCTCAACTCCTACAAGACAAAACACACAGTAACACAGGCTGCCTTGGCCCTGCTCAACTCCTACAAGACGAAACACACAGTAACACAGGCTGCCTTGGCCCTGCTCAACTCCTACAAGACGAAACACACAGTAACACAGGCTGCCTTGGCCCTGCTCAACTCCTACAAGACGAAACACACAGTAACACAGGCTGCCTTGGCCCTGCTCAACTCCTACAAGACGAAACACACAGTAACACAGGCTGCCTTGGCCCTGCTCAACTCCTACAAGACGAAACACACAGTAACACAGGCTGCCTTGGCCCTGCTCAACTCCTACAAGACAGTTCAGGACAGGGAGACACAGTTACACCTCCATACTGTAATCTATAGGGATCTCATGTCCTATAATGATAATTGGAGTTTAGTTGTGATTTACTGAAGACAATACATTATCAAAAATATCCAATATAAAGAGCTGACCTCCTCCAGCTGTATCCGCTGTCCCTCCAGTTTGAGGATCCGGTCCTGTAGAGCCCTTTCACTCTCCTCAAGGTGACGATTCACATGGTCCACCTACATGCACACACACACACCCACAATGAACACTCACTAGAGGGAGAAAGATAGAGTCTGTTGTATAATTAGTGAGAGACATTGTCAGACAGCAGGTTGATGTCTTCTCTACCTCTTTCTGTCGAAGGTTATCCATGTCCTCCAGAGACTGTTTAGATCTCTTCTTCTCTATCTCCAAACGCTCTGAGGGGGAGAGAAGAGGTTGAGTATACTCCTGTGTGTGTGTGTGTGTGTGTGTGTTTGTGTGTGTACCTTCTGCCTGTGCTAGCCGTAGCTTTAGCTCTGCTGTGCTGTTGGTGAGATCCTGCTTCAGCTCAAAGATCTGGTCCTGTTGAGACTTACACCTGCTCTCCATCTTCTCCAACTAAGACACACACAGGTAAAGAGAAACTGACTCAGTAAACAGCTTAGGTACTGCATCAAAAACACTAACATTATATTCATGCGCGCACACACACACACTCACACTCACACTCACACTCACACTCACACTCACACTCACACTCACACTCACACTCACACTCACACTCACACACACACTCACACTCACACTCACACTCACACACACTCACACTCACACTCACACTCACACTCACACTCACACACACTCACACACTCACACACACTCACACACACTCACACACACTCACACACACACACACACACACACACACACACCTTATTCTTGAGCTGTATGTTGGTCTCTGACATACTGTTAATCTCTCTGAGGAGCTTCCCCTCCCTCAGAACACTGTCCTGCAGAACCAAACACACACACCACAATGTTAAGCTCACATTCATCTTAACCAGACCATCTGTACATCCGTCTTGCCGTCCCCTCCCTCCCCCCCTGCCTCACTCCCTAGTACCTCCCCTCCATTCATACCTCTTGTTCTTTCTTCCTCTCCCTGCTCTGTCGTTCTCTCTGCTCATCTTTCTCAGTCTTCACTCTGGTCAGCTGCTCTCCCAGGTTGTGGTTCTTCTGTTCCGACATGGCCAGTGCTGCCTCCGTCATCTGGAGTCTAGACACACAGAGAATGGTCAGGTGTGTGTCTGTGAGAGTGCGTGTGTGTGCGCGCGTGTGTGTCTATGTGCCTGAAACATCTGTTATGACAGTGTTATGTAGGCCTTATTACAGACGGCTCAAGTGAACTGTTACCATACGTTCCATTTATACAATATCTACAGTTGATGTCGGAAGTTTACATACACCTTAGCCAAATACATTTCAACTCAGTTTTTCACAATTCCTGACATATAATCCTAGTAAAAATTCCCTGTCTTAGGTCAGTTAGGATCACCACTTTATTTTAAGAATTTGAAATGTCAGAATAATAGTAGAGATAATTATTTATTTCAGCTTTTATTTCTTTCATCACATTACACTCAATTAGTATTTGGTAGCATTGCATTTAAATTGTTTAACTTGGGTCAAACGTTTCAGGTAGCCTTCTACAAGCTTCCCACAATAAGATGGGTGAATTCCTCCTGACAGAGCTGGTGTAACTGAGTCAGGTTTGTAGGCCTCCTTGCTCACACACACCTTTTCAGTTCTGCCCACAAATGTTCTATAGGATTGAGGTCAGGGCTTTGTGATGGCCACTCCAATACCTTGACTTTGTTGTCCTTAAGCCATTTTGCCACAACTTTGGAAGTATGCTTGGGGTCATTGTCCATTTGGAAGACCCATTTGCGACCAAGCTTTAACTTCCTGACTGATGTCTTGAGATGTTGCTTCAATATATCCACATAATTTTCCTTCGTGCAGCAAAGCACCCCCACAGCATGATGCTGCCGCCCCCATGCTTCACGGTTGGGATGGTGTTCTTCGGCTTGCAAGCGACCCCCTTTTTCCTCCAAACATAACGATGGACATAATGGTCAAACAGTTATTTTTTTGTTTCATCAGACCAGAGGACATTTCTCCAAAAAGTACAATCTTTGTCCCCATGTGTAGTTGCAAACCGTAGTCTGGCTTTTTTATGGCAGTTTTGGAGCATTGGCTTCTTCCTTGCTGAGTGGCCTTTCAGGTTATGTCGATATACCGGTTTCCTCCAGCATCTTCACAATGTCCTTTGCTGTTGTTCTGGGATTGATTTGCACTTTCCGCACCAAAGTACGTTAATCTCTAGGAGACAGAACGCGTCTCCTTCCTGAGTGGTATGACGACTGTGTGGTCCCATGGTGTTTATACTTGCGTACAATTGTTTGTACAGATGAACGTGGCAGCTTCAGGCGTTTGGAAATTGCTCCCAAGGATGAACCAGACTTGTGGAGGTCTACAATTTTCTGAGGTCTTAGCTGATTTATTTTGATTTTCCCATGATGTCAAGCAAAGAGGCACTGAGTTTGAAGGTAGGCCTTGAAATACATCCACAGGTACACCTCCAATTGACTCAAATGATGTCAATTAGCCTATCAGAAGCTTCTAAAGCCATGACATCATTTTCTGGAATTTTCCAAGCTGTTTAAAGGCACAGTCAACTTAGTGTATGTAAACTTCTGACCCACTGGAATTGTGATACCGTGAATTATAAAGTGAAATAATCTGTCTGTAAACAATTGTTGGAAAAATTACTTGTGTCATGCACAAAGTAGATGTCCTAACCGACTTGCCAAAACTATAGTTTGTTAACAAGAAATTTGTGGAGTGGTTGAAAAACAAGTTTTAATGACTCCAACCTAAGTGTATGTAAACTTCCGACTTCAACTGTATACAGTGGGGAAAAAAAGTATTTAGTCAGCCACCAATTGTGCAAGTTCTCCCACTTAAAAAGATGAGAGAGGCCTGTAATTTTCATCATAGGTACACGTCAACTATGACAGACAAATTGAGAAAAGAAAATCCAGAAAATCACATTGTAGGATTTTTAATGAATTTATTTGCAAATTATGGTGGAAAATAAGTATTTGGTCACCTACAAACAAGCAAGATTTCTGGCTCTCACAGACCTGTAACTTCTTCTTTAAGAGGCTCCTCTGTCCTCCACTCGTTACCTGTATTAATGGCACCTGTTTGAACTTGTTATCAGTATAAAAGACACCTGTCCACAACCTCAAACAGTCACACTCCAAACTCCACTATGGCCAAGACCAAAGAGCTGTCAAAGGACACCAGAAACAAAATTGTAGACCTGCACCAGGCTGGGAAGACTGAATCTGCAATAGGTAAGCAGCTTGGTTTGAAGAAATCAACTGTGGGAGCAATTATTAGGAAATGGAAGACATACAAGACCACTGATAATCTCCCTCGATCTGGGGCTCCACGCAAGATCTCACCCCGTGGGGTCAAAATGATCACAAGAACGGTGAGCAAAAATCCCAGAACCACACGGGGGGGGCCTAGTGAATGACCTGCAGAGAGCTGGGACCAAAGTAACAAAGCCTACCATCAGTAACACACTACGCCGCCAGGGACTCAAATCCTGCAGTGCCAGACGTGTCCCCCTGCTTAAGCCAGTACATGTCCAGGCCCGTCTGAAGTTTGCTAGAGTGCATTTGGATGATCCAGAAGAGGATTGGGAGAATGTCATATGGTCAGATGAAACCAAAATAGAACTTTTTGGTAAAAACTCAACTCGTCGTGTTTGGAGGACAAAGAATGCTGAGTTGCATCCAAAGAACACCATACCTACTGTGAAGCATGGGGGTGGAAACATCATGCTTTGGGGCTGTTTTTCTGCAAAGGGACCAGGACGACTGATCCGTGTAAAGGAAAGAATGAATGGGGCCATGTATCGTGAGATTTTGAGTGAAAACCTCCTTCCATCAGCAAGGGCATTGAAGATGAAACGTGTCTGGGTCTTTCAGCATGACAATGATCCCAAACACACCGCCCGGGCAACGAAGGAGTGGCTTCGTAAGAAGCATTTCAAGGTCCTGGAGTGGCCTAGCCAGTCTCCAGATCTCAACCCCATAGAAAATCTTTGGAGGGAGTTGAAAGTCCGTGTTGCCCAGCGACAGCCCCAAAACATCACTGCTCTAGAGGAGATCTGCATGAAGGAATGGGCCAAAATACCAGCAACAGTGTGTGAAAACCTTGTGAAGACTTACAGAAAACGTTTGACCTGTGTCATTGCCAACAAAGGGTATATAACAAAGTATGGAGAAACTTTTGTTATTGACCAAATACTTATTTTCCACCATAATTTGCAAATAAATTCATAAAAAATCCTACAATGTGATTTTCTGGATTTTTTTTCTCATTTTGTCTGTAATAGTTGTTGTGTACCTATGATGAAAATTACAGGCCTCTCTCATCTTTTTAAGTGGGAGAACTTGCACAATTGGTGGCTGACTAAATACTTTTTTCCCCCACTGTATATACACACACACACACACACACACACACACACACACTACCGGTCAAAAGTTTTAGAACACCTACTCATTCAAGGGTTTTTCTTTATTTAAAAAATGTTCTACATTGTAGAATAATAGTGAAGACATTAAAATTATGAAATAACTAGGGCTGTCAAAAATAGCGCGTTAACGACGTTAATTAGTTGTTTGCTGTTAATTACGTCAATTTTTTTAACGCATTTCACGCATGCGCAGTGTGACAAATTATTCAGGTCAGGAAAGTGGTTGGGAGCTAGAGGCGAGATGGAGCAAGGTGAGCAAAGTGGGCCTATTGACGGATTCAAATATAAAAAGAATGATGATGGTACAGTTAACAAGTACAAGGTTATTTGCAAGATTTGTAAGAAGGAGTTTCAATTTCACCGGAGTTGTTCAAGCTTGAAGTACCATGTCAACGCCAAACATGCGTTTGCTGGGCCGTCAGATTCAGCAAGTGGTTTGCGCCAGACCACGCTGAATGTTTGCAGGCAATTAACAAAATCAACCTCAGATAATTTGATATCTAGCCACTCCTGCAACCACTGTTCCCTGTGAACGACTTTTCTCAGTTGCAGGTCACATTGTGAACAAGAAAAGGTCAGCTTTACTTTCAGAAAATGTGAACAAGTTAGTTTGCCTCAGCAACTGGCTGAAAGATGATGAAGCTCAGTAGATTTGAAAGGTGATGTTCAAACAAAAGACCAGTTTCAGTGCAACATGTTATAGTAGTTAGCAACTGGATTTTTGAGCAACTGGATTAAAGAATGGAGGAAAAGGTAAAAGATTGTTCTTTGGTTTGATTTAAAAGTTTTATTGAAAATGTTTTTTTCCACAGATGACTCAAATTGTGCAAAAATGTGGTAGGTCACTGTTATGATTTGACTACATTTATTGCTTTCTGTTCAATTGAATACTGTAAATTGTACATCCTGGTTAAGAGGAATGCCAAAGAGGAAGTGATGGAACATTACAAAGACAAATATTATGGTGTGTAGTATGTTTCAGCTTGATTTAAAACACCATTATTTGGCTGTGTTAATAAACAGACATAATATGAAAATTATGTATCTGTGTCCTGTTATTTATCTTTTGGTATGCATTTCAGAAAAAAAATGGTTAGGATTCAGGTGTAATTGCAAATAGTGATTAATCATGATTAATCCACTGAAAATTCTGATTAATTTGATTAAAAATTTTAATCATTTGACAGCCCTAGAAATAACACATATGGAATCATGTAGTAACCAAAAAAAGTGTTAAACAAATCAAAATATATTTTATATTTGAGATTCTTCAAATAGCTACCCTTTGCCTTGATGACAGCTTTGCACACTTATAATCACAGCATCAGTAGTGGAGTCTCTCATTAAGATCAAGGAGATGTGGTGATGAGATTTAAAACAAAATATGGAGGGTGAGGAACTTCCACCTAAGACTCATATTAGTCAAATTCTCATTTCTTTACTTGGGGCTCAAATGTATTTTAATTATTGTAGATCTGAACATAGACAGTAGGAAGTACCAGTAACACACTCAATATGGAAGTGGTCCGATGAAGTGGATGCTAAGCTACAGGACTGTTTCGCTAGCACATACTGGAATATGTTCAGAGATTCATCCGATGGCATTGAGGAGTTTACCACATCAGTCACCGGCTTCATTAATAAGTGCATCGACGACGTGGTCCCCACAGTGACCGTGCGTTCATACCCCAACCAGAAGCCATGGATTACAGGCAACATCCGCACTGAGCTAAAGGCTAGAGCTGTTTCTTTCAAGGAGTGGAACATTAATCTGGACGCTTATAAGAAATCCCGCTACGCCCCCCAACAAACAATCAAACAAATAACGCAAAGCGTCAATACAGGACAAAGATGGAAATCCTGCTACACCTGCTCTGATGCTCGTTGGATGTGGCAGGGCATGCAAACCATCACAGTTTACAAAGGAAAGTTCAGCCGCAAGCTGCCCAGTGACGCAAGCCTACCAGACAAGCTAAATTCCTTCTGTGCTCACTTCGAGGCAAGCATCACTGAACCATGCATGAGAGCAACAGCTGTTCCGGACGACTGTGTGCGTAAGACCTTTAAACAGGTTAACATTCACAAAGCCGCAGGGCCAGACGGATTACCAAGTCTCTTCACTGACATTTTCAACCTCTCTCTGACCCAGTCTGTAATACCTTCATGTTTCAAACAGGCCACCACAGTCCCTGTGCTCAAGATTGCCAAGTTAACCTGTCTAAATGACTATTGCACTGTAGCACTCACATCTGTAGCCATGAAATGCTTTGAAAGGCTGGACATGGCTCACATCAACACCATCATCCTAAACACCCTGGACCCACTCCAATTCGCATACCGCCCCAACAGATCCACAGATGACGCAATCTCTTATTGCATTCAACACTGCCCTTTCCCACCTGGACAAAAAGAAAACCTACGTGAGAATACTGTTCAATGACTTCAGTTCAGCGTTCAACACCATAGTGCCCTCCAAGCTCATCACTAAGCTAAGGACACTGGGACTGAACACCTCCCTCTGCAACTGGATCCTGGACTTCCTGACGGGCCACCCCCAGGTGGTGAGGGTAGGCAACAACACATCCACCACACTGATCCTCAACATGGGGGCGCCTCAGGGGTGAGTGCTTAGTCTCCTCCTGTACTCCCTGTTCACCCTCGACTGCATGGCCACGCACGATTCCAACACCATCATTAAGCTTGCCAACGACACGATGGTGGTAGGCCCAATCACAGACGATGATGAAACAGCCTATAGGGACGAGGTTAGAGACAACAACCTCTCCCTCAACGCCAGCAAGACAAAGGAGCTGATCGTGGACTACAGGAAACAGAGGGCCGAGCACGCCCCCATTCACATCAACAGGGCTGTAGTGGAGCGGGTCGAGAGCTTAAAGTTCCTCGCTGTGCACATCACTAAGGACCTATCATGGTCCAAATACACCAACACAGTCGTGAAGAGGGGGTGAAAAGATTTGGCATGGATCCTCAGACCCTCAAAAAGTTCTACAGCTGCACCACTGAGAGCATCTTGGCTGCATCACCGCTTGGTATGGCAACTGCTTGGCATCCGACCATAACATGCAGACTACACCGGGCGCGCGCACGCATGCGTCTGCGTGTGCCATCACGCGCATGTTGATTTTGTCCACCCACACCAGACGCGATCAGGAAACACAGGTTGAAATATCAAAACGAACTCTGAACCAATTATAATAATTTTGGGACAGGTCAAAAAGCATTAAAATATTTATGCCAATTTAGCTAGCTAGCTAATTTGTCCTGGGATATAAACATTGGGTTGTTATTTTACCTGAAATGCACAAGGTGCTCTACGACAATTAATCCACAGATAAAAGGGTTGTTTGTTTCTAGCAATCTCTCCTCCTTCAGGCTTCTTCTTCTTCTTTGGACTTTAAATGGCGGTTGGCAACCAACTTTACGGTGCATTACCACCCCCAACTGGACTGGAGTGTGGACCTCAGTTAATCTTTCAATCACCCACGTGGGTATATGCTCCTACAAACCAATGAGGAGATGGGAGGGGCGGGACTTGCAGCGCGTTGAGCATCACAAAAATAACCAAATTCTATTTTAGAGCCTGGCTACGCAGACGCTTGTTGACGCGCGCGAGCAGTGTGAATGCAATGATTGAATAACATGTGTCAATTTATTTTGTAACGCTCGCGCACATAACGCGAGCGGTGTGGTCAGCATGTAAGGCGTAACAGAGGGTAGTGTGTACAGCCCAGTACATCAGTGGGGCCGAGCACCCTGCCATTCAGGACCTATATATCAGGTGGTCAGAGGAAAACCCTAAAAATTGCCAAAATCTCCAGACACCCAAGTCATAGACTGTTCTCTCTGCTACCGCAAGGCACGTGGTCCCGGAGAGCCAAGTCTGGGACCAAAAGGCTCCTGAACAGCTTCTACCCCCAAGCCATAAGACTGCTAAATAGGTAATCAAATGTCTACCCGGATTATTTGCATTAAACCCTGTTTTTTTGCACTAACTCTCTTGCAATGGCTCTATGCACTCAAAGGACTCTACCCACACGTACTACACTGACACTCCAACACACACATAAACTACATACACTCACACACACACACGCATGCATATTGACGCAGACACACTTTCACACTCTTCACATACGCTGCTGCTACTCTGTTTATTATCTATCCTGATTGCCTAGTCACTTTTACCCCTACCTACATGTGCATATTACCTCAATTACCTCGTACCCCTGCACATTGACTTGGTACCGGTTCTCCTTGTATATAGTCTTGTTTTGTTATTTTATTGTGTTTCTATTTCTTTTTTTTATTTAGCATATGTTTCTTCCTTTTTAACTGTGCATTGTTGGGAAAGGGCTCGTAAGTAAGCATTTCACTGTAAAGTCTACACCTGTTGATGTGACTTGAGGATGAATGTGGGGTTTAAACATAGACTGATGAGGCCTGCTTACTTGGCAGTGAGAGAGTTGACGACAGACTTCCTCTCGTTCAGGGCCTCCTGTAGCTGACCCACATGGATAGATGTGGTCCTGGAGGAGAAGGAAACACAGGGTCATTAATATGTACAGTGCCTTCAGAAAGTATTCATACCCCTTGACTTATTCCACATTTTGTTGTGTTACAGCCTGAATTCAAAATGGATTAAATATATCTACACACAATACCCCATAATGACAAAGTGAAAACACGTTTTTAGAAATGTTTGCAAATGTATTGCAAATAAAATAAAGAACTCTCTCATTTACATAAGTATTCAACCCATGAGTCAATATATGTTAGAATCACATTTGGCATTGATTACAGCTGTGAGTCTTTCTGGGTAAGTCTCTAAGAGCTTTGCACACCTGGATTGTACAATATGAACATTATTATTATTTTAATTATTCAAGCTCTGTCAAGTTGGTTGTTGATCATTGCTAGACAGCCATTTTCAAGTCTTGCAATTGATTTTCAAGCCGATTTAAGTCAAAACTGTAACTAGGCCACTCAGGAATATTCAATGTCATCTTGGTAAGCAACTACAGTGTATATTTGGCTTTGTATTTTAGGTTATTGTCCTGCTGAAAGGTGAATGTCTCCCAGTGTCTGTTGGAAAGCAAACTGAACCAGGTTTTCCTCTACGGTTTTGCCTGTGCTTAGCTCTATTCCATTTATTTTTTATCCAAAAAACTCCCTAGTCCTTGCCAATGACAATCATTCCCATAACATGATGCACCCACCACCATGCTTGAAAATATGAAGAGTGGTACTCAATGATGTGTTGTGTTTGCCCCAAACATAACTCTTTGCATTCATGATATACATTTCATTTCTTTGCCAAGTTTTTTGCAGTTTTACTTTAGTGCCTTATTGCAAACAGGATGCATGTTTTGGAATATTTGTATTCTGTACAGGCTTCTTTCTTTTTACTCTGTCATTTAGGTTAGTATTGTGGAGTAACTACAATGTTGTATCTTTGTAGTGACTGGGTTTATTGATACACCATCCAAAGTGTAATTAATAACTTCCACATGCTCAAAGGGATATTTAATGTCTGCTTTAAAAAAGATATACACTACCGTTCAAAAGTTTGGGGTCAATTAGAAATGTCCTTGTTTTCGAAAGAAAAGCACATTTTTTGTCCATTAAAATAACATCAAATTGATCAGAAATACAGTTTAGACATTGTTAATGTTGTAAATGGCTATTGTAGCTGGAAACGGCTGATTTGTTATGGAATATCTACATAGGCGTACAGAGGCCCATTATCAGCAACCAGTCTCATCATCAACAGTGAAGAGGCGACTCCGGAATGCTGACCTTCTAGGCAGAGTTGCAAAGAAAAAGTCCAGTGTCTGTGTTCTTTTGCCCATCTTAATATTTTATTTTGATTGGCCAGTCTGAGATATGGCTTTTTCTTTGCAACTCTGCCTAGAAGGTCAGCATCCCGGAGTCGCCTCATCACTGTTGACGTTGAGACTGGTGTTTTGCGGGTACTATTTAATGAAGCTGCCAGTTGAGGACCTGTGAGGCGTCTGTTTCTCAAACTAGACACTCTAATGTATTTTGCACAGTTGTGCACCGGGGCCTCCCACTCCTCTTTCTATTCTGGTTAGAGCCAGTTTGCGCTGTTCTGTGAAGGGAGAAGTATACAGCGTTGTACGAGATCTTCAGTTTCTTGGAAATTTCTCGCATGGAATAGCCTTCATTTCTCAGAACAAGAATAGACTGACGAGTTTCAGAAGAAAGTTCTTTGTTCTGGCCATTTTGAGCCTGTAATCGAACCCACAATTGCTGATGCTCCAGATATTCAACTAGTCTCAAGAAGGTTTGATTGCTTCTTTAAATCAGCACAACAGTTTTCAGCTGTGCTAACATAATTGCAAAAGGGTTTTCTAATGATCAATTAGCCTTTTATAATGATAAACTTGGATTAGTAAACACAACGTGCCATTGGAACACAGGACTGATGGTTGCTGATAATGGGCCTCTGTACGCCTATGTAGATATTCCATTAAAAATCTGTCGTTTCCAGCTACAATATCCATTTACAATATTAACAATGTCTACACTGTATTTCTGATCAATTTGATGTTATTTTAATGGACAAAAAATGTGCTTTTCTTTCGAAAACAAGGACATTTCTAAGTGACCCCAAACTTTTGAACGGTAGTGTACAGTGAAGGAAAAAAGTATTTGATCCCCTGCTGATTTTGTATGTTTGCCCACTGACAAAGAAATTATCAGTCTATAATTTTAATGGTAGGTTTATTTGAACAGTGAGAGACAGAATAATAACAAACAAATCCAGAAAAACGCATGTCAAAAATGTTATAAATTGATTTGCATTTTAATGAGGGAAATAAGTATTTGACACCCTCTCAATCAGAAAGATTTCTGGCTACCAGGTGTCTTTTATACAGGTAACGAGCTGAGATTAGGAGCACACTCTTAAAGGGAGTGCTCCTAATCTCAGCTTGTTACCTGTATAAAAGACACCTGTCCACAGAAGCAATCAATCAATCAGATTCCAAACTCTCCACCATGGCCAAGACCAAAGAGCTCTCCAAGGATGTCAGGGACAAGATTGTAGACCTACACAAGGCTGGAATGGGCTACAAGACCATCGCCAAGCAGCGTGGTGAGAAGGTGACAACAGTTGGTGCGATTATTCGCAAATGGAAGAAACACAAAATAACTGTCAATCTCCCTCGGCCTGGGGCTCCATGCAATATCTCACCTCGTGGAGTTGCAATGATCATGAGAACGGTGAGGAATCAGCCCAGAAATACACGGGAGGAACTTGTCAATGATCTCAAGGCAGCTGGGACCATAGTCACCAAGAAAACAATTGGTAACACACTACGCCGTGAAACTCTGAAATCCTGCAGCGCCCGCAAGGTCCCCCTGCTCAAGAAAGCACCTATATAGGCCCGTCTGAGGTTTGCCAATGAACATCTGAATGATTCAGAGGAGAACTGGGTGAAAGTGTTGTTGTCAGATGAGACCAAAATCGAGCTCTTTGGCATCAATTCAACTCGCCGTGTTTGGAGGAGGAGGAATGCTGCCTATGACCCCAAGAACACCATCCCCACCGTCAAACATGGAGGTGGAAACATTATGCTTTGGGGATGTTTTTCTGCTAAGGGGACAGGACAACTTCACCGCATCAAAAGGGACAATGGACGGGGCCATGTACCGTCAAATCTTGGGTGAGAACCTCCTTCCCTCAGCCAGGGCATTGAAAATGGGTCGTGGATGGGTATTCCAGCATGACAATGACCCAAAACACACAGCCAAGGCAACAAAGGAGTGGTTCAAGAAGAAGCACATTAAGGTCCTGGAGTGGCCTAGCCAGTCTCCAGACCTTAATCCCATAGAAAATCAAGAAACGTCTGACCTCTGTGATTGCCAACAAGGGTTTTGCCACCAAGTACTAAGTCATGTTTTGCAGAGGGGTCAAATACTTATTTCCCTCATTAAAATGCAAATCAATTTATAACATTTTTGACATGCGTTTTTCTGGATTTTTTTGTTGTTATTCTGTCTCTCACTGTTCAAATAAACCTACCATTAAAATTATAGACTGATCATGTCTTTGTCAGTGGGCAAACGTACAAAATCAGCAGGGGATCAAATACTTTTTTCCCTCACTGTATATACACCAATTGGTGCCCTTCTTTGCGAGGCATTGGAAAACATTCCTGGTCTTTGTGGTTGAATTTGTGTTTGAAATTCACTGCTCGACAGAGAGACCTTACAGATAATTGTATGTGTGGGGTACAGAGATAAGGCTGTCATTCAAAAATCATGTTAAACACTATTATTGCAAAGTCCATGCAACTTATTATGTGACTTGTTAAGTACATTTTTACTCCTGAACTTATTTAGAGTTGCCATAACAAATGGGTTGAATACTTATTGACTCAAGACATTTCAACTTTTCATGTTCAATTAATTGGTAACATTTCTAAAAACATAATAATGAGGTATTGTGTGTAGGCCAGTGACACAAAATCTCAATTTAATCCATTTCAAATTCTGTCTGTAACACAACAAAATGTGGAAAAATTAAAGAGGTGTGAATACTTTCTGAAGGCACTATATGTCTATATATTTTATGTATAAAGTCCATATCAATATACAGTGCATTCGGAAAGTATTCACACCCCTTACCTTTTTCCACATTTTGTTACGTTACAGCCTTATTCTAAAATGGATAAAATAAAATAAAATCCTCATCAATCTACACACAATACCCCATAATGACAAAGCGAAAACAGGTTATTAGAAATGTTGGCAAATGTATTACAAATAAAAAACAGAAATACGTTACTTACATAAGTACTCAGACCCTTTGCTATGAGACTCGAAATTGAACTCAGGTGCATCCTGTTTCCTGTGGCCCCCATCATTCTTAAATGGAAGAAGTTTGGAACCACCAAGACGCTTCCTAGAGCTGGCCGCCCGGCCAAACTGAGCAATCGGGGGAGAAGGGCCTTGGTCAGGGAGGTGACCAAGAACCCGATGGTCACTCTGACAGAGCTCCAGATTTCCTCTGTGGAGATGGGAGGACCTTCCAGAAGGACAACCATCTCTGCAGCACTCCACCAATCAGGCCTTTATGGTAGTGTGGCCAGACGGAAGCCCCTCCTCAGTAAAAGGCACATGACAGCCCGCTTGGAGTTTGCCAAAAGGCACCTAAAGGACTCTCACACCATGAGAAACAAGATTCTCTGGTCTAATGAAACCAAAATTGAACTCTTTGGCCTGCATGCCAAGCGTCACATCTGGAGGAAACCTGGCACCATCCCTACGGTGAAGCATGGTGGTGGCAGCATCATGCTGTGAGGATGTTTTTCAGTGGCAGGGAGACTAGTCAGGACCGAGGGAAAGATGAACGGAACAATGTACAAGAGATCCTTGATGAAAACCTGCTCCAGAGCGCTCAGGACCTCAGACTGGGGCGAAGGTTCACCTACCAACAGGACAACGACCCTAAGAACACAGCCAAGACAACGCAGGAGTGGCTTCAAGACAAGTCTCTGAATGTCCTTGAGTGGCCCAGCCAGAGCCCGGACTTGAACCCGATCGAACATCTCTAGAGAGACCTGAAAATAGCTGTGCAGCGACGCTCCCCATCCAACCTGACAGAGCTTGAGAGGATTTGCAAAGAAGAATGGGAGAAACTGACCAAATACAGGTATGCCAAGCTTGTAGCGTCATACCTAAGAAGACCCAAGGCTGTAATCGCTGCCAAAGGTGCTTCAACAAAGTACTGAGTAAAGGGTCTGAATACTTATGTAAACGTAATATTTAAGTTTAATTTTTTTATACATTTTCAAAAATGTTTTTGCTTCGTCATTATGCGGTATTGTGTGTAGATTGATGAGAAACATGTATAATTTAATCAATTTTAGAATAAGGATGTAACGTAACAAAATGTGGAAAAATGTTAAGCATCTAAATACTTTCCGAATGCACTGTAGCTACATGACTTATGTTAGCCTGGGTGCCAATCTGTTTATGCTTTTAAGCCAAGTTGTCATTGTCTAGCCAGACAAGTCCTGTTGGCAACACAATAATGTTGCTATTGTTTTGTTATTATTGTTGATGCAGAAACAGTCAAGGCTAGTCTTCTGTCATCCAGATTCTTATATTGTACCACTCACGCTGACCTGGTGCTTCGGCCCATCTCGTCTCTCTGTTTATCTATGGTCTCCATCAGATTCAGGAACTAAAGGGTGAGAGAAGGGAAAGGCAACATAAATAGCTTACATACAGGGCTTCTTGTTCATCTGCACACACATTTCTAAACATAAAAAAGTAAATAATAAACCAAGATACAGTATATTATGTGCAGTGCTATTCCCTTGTCTTGTCTATTCACTTGTCCCTCCCCTTCTTTTCTACTAGGAGGAGAACTCCATTTCCCAGCAGCCCCCATACCTGGCGTCCCTTCTCCTCCTTGAGGATCTGGATCTCCTTGCTGAGGACTTGGGTTCTGCTGCGGCTCTCTCTCATAGTGGACTGCCTGTCCGAGTTATGATCCATTGCCTGCTCTGGAGGGGGGAGACCATAGGTGGGAGGTGGTTACTTTAATCAAAAACATTACAATAACAGACGTTCAGCAGCACACAAGCTTAGACAGACTGACTGACACTGAGACAGACAAACACACACACACACACACACACACACACACACACACACACACACAGCTTACCGAGGGCTTTTAGTGTGTCGCTGGGGATGTTGTTTCCAGCCATCTCCAGGTGTGTCAGGGTCCTGTTCTGCTGTAGAGCCTCTAGGAAGGACCGGCCACCCAGCAGACCAATGTTGTTCCACCTCACATCTATACAACCTCAACACAGACACCAGACCAGAGAGAGAACCATGACACCTTTGCTGTCTAGGCTTCAAATGGTACATTATTCATGGACCCAGTCCCCCCAAAAAATCTAGCTCCAGCCTGTATCCTAGCCCCAAAGATGTGATATTTTTGGTTCTGAAGGTATTGGATCGGTGTAAGTAATATGGTGATGACCTTGCTTTCTCATGGGCTCTGGAGAGCATATTGCTTAAACCTATCTGGTTCTTTCAGTTGTGAAGACAGTGACACCGAAGGTGTAGGGGCTAGGAGAAGAGCTTCTGGGTTGTTCTCAGACAAGGCTTTGGTCTACTCTACAGGGATGTAACGATTCACAATACCATCCGTCCCGGTTTAAACGTTTAAGATGAGTGCATCGGTCCGCTGGACCCCAAACTGATCGAAATGTAGCATGCATCGGTCAGGAAATCGATTCAAACATTACGAATCGCCAGTTCACTCATTTTCTTTGCTCTAATTACTTTCTTTCTACCTTCCGAAAATGCCTTTAATCTTTTATGACAACTGCATCCTCTTTTTCAGTGTCGAACTAAGCATGTCATTGTTAACAGTCTTTGATCTACAAGTCATTTTGCATGCCGAACAACCCCAGGCTATATCAGTAGCCGAGTCAAACTACGCGCTCATTTCAGTTGATGTGACAAAACAAGCAGTCATTGTGTAGAGAATCATTGACCATATAAACCGCTGTGTTTCCATAACCAAAAATATTGTATTTTCAGCTGGTGTACAAAACCAAAAGACGCAAAAATGAAACTTAAGAACGGGAAGCATAGAAATAGTGCACGTAGAACAGATCTACGGCTTCTTAGACTTGCTTTCAACGAGAATGACAGATCTGAGTATACAAAACATTAAGAACACCTGCTCTTTCCATGACATAGACTGACCAGGTGAATCCAGGTGAAAGCTATGATCCCTTATTGATGTCACTTGCTAAATCCACGTAAATGTGTAGATGAAGGGGAGGAGACAGGTTAAAGAAGGATTTTTAAGCCTTTAGACAATTGAGATATGGATTGTGTATGTGTGTCATTCAGACAGTGAACGGGCAAGACAAAACATTTAAGTGCCTTTGAACGGGGTATGGTAGTAGATGCCAGGCGCACTGGTTTGTGTCAAGAACTGCAATGATGTGTGTGTGTGTGTGTGTGTGTGGGGGGGGTTTGATGCCCAGTTTCCCTTACGGCTCAGTTCTGTTTCCTACATACACCATAGACATATACAGTACATCATTTACACACACACACACAGAAGCCAGCTAAGGCAGATCCAGCTCAGAGGCTCAGCTTATGAGCTCCATCAGCAGCTGATTTTAATGTAGAATGGAAAATGAATGTGTTTATGCAAATGTTAGTACATCGAATCGTATCCCATTGAACCGAATCGCATCGATTCGTTCCTCTAATCAAATTGCATCGCTTCAAACTAAAACGTATCGTTCCTGTATCGGTGCCCATGTATATAGATACATAATGAATAGTCTTGAAAGGGAAAGATGCACACCCCTACTACTCTAGTTGAATCTTGAATCTAGTGATCTTGGCTGTATTGAGTCATTTCCCATGCGAGGCGCTCCTTTGTGAAGTTTTCCCTAGGTACAGATCTAGGATCAGCTTCCCTCCCCCAATCCTAAACGTAACCATTTGTGGGGGAAATGCAAAACTGACCCAAGATCAGCATCTAAAGGTAACTTCACCCTAAACATGCAAACCCACTGACCCAATTGCTGCAGGGTGCTGTTCCGCTTGAGGGCCAGGCAGAGCTCTGAGGCCCCCTGGTGGTTGATCTGGTTGTTCCGCAGGTCCAGCTGGGTTAGACAGGCGTTGGAGGCCAAACCCTCACAGAACACTGAGAACGCCTCGTCCCACATCCCCAACGCATTCCACTCCAACACCAGCCTGTGTCCAACACAACAACATTAACTTGGGTTATGGTTCCCTTTGCAATGCAGTATCGTTGTGTATGCACAACTCATGCTGCTCACAGAAGAAAATATAGGGATTATAATTTAAATAATCTTAACATACCTGAATGCTTAACTACATTTCATCCTAAAAGTTTTCATTGAATGATCTAGCTTGCTACTAGCTCACTGACCAACTCACCTGCACAGTGTCTTGTTTCTCACCAACAGCTTCCCTAAAGCCTCAGCTCCTGTTGATCTCAAGTTATTTCCCTGAGAACAAATACAAAACATATGATCGACATCAAATTTAAATGTGTCAAGTCAGGCTGGCCACCCCAACTCAGACTGGTCAAGTGGTCTGCAGTGTGTAGAGGCCTCTGATAGTCCTTACCTTCAGATCCAGGACTTTAACAGTAGTGTTGGCACACAGCCCATTCAGTAGCAGCTTGGCACCTGGACATGACAAAGACAAGTGGCAGTCAGGAGCATGTGTTATCAAAGAGTTGCTATAAAAGAGTTGCTATAAAATAGTGATCTAAGCATTATAACAATGTAACTAAACAGCAGCAACAAAGCAAACAGTTATAGCTATATCATCTCTGTACAGCAGTAGCAAAAGCCCTACAGGATTCATAGTACATTCATGGCTCCAATATATACAGTATCACACAGTCAGCACAGTAACAAAAATACAGAAAGATTACCTCCAACAAACACATACCTTCCTCGGTGAGCATGCAGTCACTGAGGGCCAGCTCGGTGAAGAGTGTGTCTTTGTGGAAGACCCTCCCCAGCACGGCACAGGTGTCTACAGACAGGCTGTGTCCCCGCAGGTCCAGCCTGGATCCTGCTGCGGCTCCCCTGGTCTCCTGGAGCTGAGCTAGCACTGACTCCTGGGGCTCCACGCCCCCCTCCTTACACAGACGCAGGTAGGTCCGTCTGAAATCCTCCATACTGGGCCTTACACTGTCTCAGAGCTGTTTGGATTCCTTTTGAGCTCCTCTGTCGTTTGTTACTAGTAATCTTCTTCTCCCTTTCAGTCCCGCTCCAGGTGTGCTGTGCTGCTTCAATCCCTCATCTGCCCACTCACTCCTTCTTTTCCTCTTCAGTTTTTCTTTGTTCCTTCCCGGACCCTCTGATCCTCCCCTGCACTGTGCTGTCGCCCTGGCCTGATGGAGCTGTGGGGTGAATTGGGAGACGTGAGGAAACACAGCTCAGCCTATGTCTGTCTGAAATACAAATTAATTACACCTCAACCTTCTTAGGCTCTTTACTTGCTCTCTCTCTCTCTCTGGGGTTTGTATCTCTAAAGAAAATCAGCTCAAGAGCTTTGTAAGATGGCCATTTACTACATTTATGAGTAACTGGAGCTGAATGCAGGGAAACCCCATCATGGCTACAATAATCAACATTGCATAAATTACAGCAAGAACTATGATTAACAAGCTAGCAGCTGGTGCAGAATTGTTAAAGCCTACTTTTGACCACTACATCAATTAGGCTGCATTCAGAGCTAAAAGTGACATCAGGCAGGCAGAAATCATCTCTTTCAGTGATTTTGGCAGACAATGCATGGCTGAAGAAGATGAAGCATGCCAGTCCACTTCCCAATTAGTGATGATGGCCCTTGAGCAACTGCCACTGACACCATTGCTGATTTCTCTAGCTATCTAGCTATTTCCCTAACTACATAGCTTTTTAAATAGTAAAACTAAGGTTGCAGCACACAGTGGTTCACTGTCTAGTTGGTTAACCAAACCATAGTTGATTAAAAAAAACAAATTGTTGGATAAGCGGTAACCCACCTTATTGTTGTTGTTGACAAATTAGTTTATCCATGACTGACAGGCTAGCTGTTACAGTAGTACAGTAACGTTAGCTAATCTGTTAACATGAGTAGTGGCTAATAGACTACGTTAACTGACACTGTTTCTATTAGTAAACAATGAGATTAACGTTAGCTAGCTAGCTACACTACTGTAGCTACTGTCAGCTTGTTTAGCTAGCTAGCTAACGTTACCTGCTTACTTTCCTGCAATATCTTTCTTCCTAGCTTTAAAAAAACAAAAGTCTAGAGAAGAAAAGAGAGGAATTTACACTACAAAAGTCGAGAGAAGAAAATAGAGGAGTTTACACTGTAGATCACATCGCTATAAGGTTTTTGCAACGATCAAACCTTGTTAGTTGTTGTTGACTGGTGCAAGTTTTCAAGTGACAGTTGAGTTAGCACGAAGGTAACCAGGAAGTGGGATTCACGTCGGACTGATATGTACGTCAGCGCAGTGCATGTTGCTAAGTGTAGTTGTGAGGAGCGCGCGAGGGACGAGTCTTGGCGCTGCGTTTTGAACATTAAAACCCTGTCTGTGCTTGCCTTTCAACATGTTTTCTAACGCCATGACTCGTTTTGTTCAACATCTGTAAACTGAAAGTAATGTTAATGGCGGCAGGTAGCCTAGCAGTTAGTGCAGAGAGACAGCAACCGGAGGGTTGCCAGTTGGAGGGAAGTTAGCTGGCAACCGGAGAGCTGCTGGTATCAAAATCCTAAATGCCGTTGCCTGCTGTTGTGAGCAAGGCACTTAACACCCACAACAACAGCGCCTCTCCAAAAATAATGAATGGGTGATTTTGCAAATACAATACTTTTTGTGTCTCAGGGTTAAGATAAAATGTTTATTTAGATTTTTCCCCACCACATCCATTAAGTAGAGACCAAAATAACCTTAAACTTTTTGTTCAGTTTTCAATATATTTTTTTATTTTACTTTCTAAAGCATTTCATGTCTGGATTTCACTGTTTTGCACTGTTTTTGTTCTGTCTCACACCCAGACTTTTGACCTTCTGCAATGTATTATACTTACAAAAGTCAGGAAAATTTGAAAATATTTAATGCACCTGTTTTAAAAAGAGTCAAATAAATGGAAACTATATACATATTAGATGTGCATAAGCCATTTGTAACTTTTTGTTACACCAAATACAGTCGTCTCTAAGTATTGTGTCATTACCACCATGACAAGCAAATTACATGATAATAATGTTTTTTCAAAAGTTTGTGTACTTGGTTACCATGGATATGAATAGTGACAGTGGAGAACATGGATCTCATGGAGGGACATTCAAATTTTGAAGCCGGGAAATGATAGAAAAATAAAGGTAAATATGACTTGAGAATATTTTTTTATTATGTTAGATTTTTTAAAATTTGTTTTCATTATGTGTATTTAGGATACATTGTATGCTAGCAGTTCAACTGGAGTTAGCATGCTAGAATCCCTGCTATTTATCACCAAATATTGTAAAAATGTCATTCCCACCACACGTCATTACCACCACATAATGAACTGTGATGGTAAGGACAGTATTGTGGTGGTAATGACAAAATGTATTAGTTCATACATTTTTACTTACCTTAAGACCAGAAAAGACACACAAATTATATATTTGATCAAGGTTAAGTTGAAATTGAACACTTATTTGCTAAATAAGACCATTACATTTTGTATTATGTTAAGATGATTGAGTGATTTTGATGTCTATTTATGTGACTTACTATGGTTACTGACTTAAATTATAAATGTTTTATTTTTCTATAAGATGCCCCCTAAATCAACCAAGGAGAGGACAAGGACATACACTATGTATGCAAAAGTATGTGGACACCCCTTCAAATTAGTGGATTCGGCTATTTCAGCAACACCCGTTGCTGAAAGGAGCATAAAATCGAGCACACAGCCATGCAATCTCCATATTCAAACATTGGCAGTAGAATGGCCCGTACTGAAGAGCTCAGTGACTTTCAACTGGCACCGTCATAGGATGCTAGTCAAATTTCTGCCCTGCTAGAGCTGCCCTGGTCAACTGTAAGTGTTGTTGTTATGAAGTGGAAACGTCTAGGAGCAACAACGGCTCTGCTGCCAAGTGGTAGGCCACACAAGCTCACAGAACGGGACCACCGAGTGGTGAAGCGCGTAAAAATCGTCTGTCTTCGGTTGCAACACTCACTACCGAGTTCCAAACTGCCTCTGGAAGCAACGTCAGCACAATAACTGTTAGTTGGGAGCTTCATGAAATGGATTTCCATGGCCGAGCAGCAGTATAAGATCACCATGCGCAATGCCAAGTGTCTGCTGGAGTAGTGTAAAGCTAGCTGCCATTGGACTCTGGAACGTTCTCCGGAGTGATGAATTACGCTTCACCATCTGGCAGTCCGGCGGACGAATCTGGGTTTGGCGGATGCCATGAGAACGCTACCTGCCTGAATGCATAGTGCCAACTGTAAAGTTTGATGGAGGAGGAATAATGGTCTGGAGCTGTTTTTCATGGCCCCTTAGTTCCAGTGAAGGGAAACCTTAACGCTACAGCAGACAATGACAATGATTCTTTGCTTCCAACTTTGTGGCAACAGTTTGGGGAAGGCCCTTTCCTGTTTCAGCACAAAGCGAGGTCCATACAGAAATGGTTTGTCGAGATCGGTGTGGAAGAACTTGACTGGCCTGCACAGAGCCCTGACGTCAACCCCATCGAACACCTTTGGGATTAATTGGATCGCAGACTGCGAGCCAGGCCTAATCGCCCAACATCAGTGCCCGACATCACTAATGCTCTTGTGGCTGAATGGAGGCAAGTCCCAGCAGCAATGTTCCAACATCCAGTGAAAGCCTTCCCAGAAGAGTGGAGGCTGTTATAACAGCAAAGGGGGAACCAACTCCATATTAATTGCCATGATTTTGGAATGATATGTTCGACGAGCAGGTGTCCACATACTTTTGGTCATGTAGTGTATATAAACAAAATCAAACAAGATCCTATAAGATACCAGGAGTATCTTAAGAAACAAAAAGGAAGATACCTCGAGAGAAAATAAAGTGGTGAACTGAAATCCAGCTCACAACTTTCCCAGTGAGAAAAAAAGAAAAAAAAGGAGGACATAGACAATAAACCAAAGAAACAGAAGATCAACTTTCCAGAAAATAGGGGTTATGGAGTCATACCTGTCAAGGAACACACCACCACACTCACCTGAAGTCTTACAGCTACAGAATGATAACCTAACTGCCCCTCAAATGACCACACATATATGTGATTGTTTTGGCCCACAGACCGTGATAATTCAACAAACAGAGGCAGACAAAGCACAACCTTCCACTTCCACCTACACAGCACCACATTCATCTCCTAGCACAATACAGCCCATTGCAGACACACATGAAGGACTGATTGGAAAGTGGTGTGTTGTGAAATATGATGAAGACCCTTACCTTGGTATTATACAAGGTGTTAATGCAAAGAGCTGCACTCTAGTCAAGATGATGAGTTGTGTGGGAGCCAACCGATTATTTTGGCCAATGAGAGAGGACATTGTATGGTACCAACCAGAGAATGTGCTTGGGCTTGTCCCTGAGTCTCATCCAGTGACAAAACGGCATATGATGCTTGATGGCGCAGTCTGGGAGGAAATTTGCTCTCTCGTTCAGCAATAGAGTGCATTAAGGGCAAAACCTAATCTTGAGTGAGCACACACCTGTCTCATGAGTATGAATCAATAGACTGCAGCCAGTGAACAATAATTTGTTTAATGTCAACCAGTTTTTCCAACATTTACATTTACATTTTAGTCATTTAGCACGCTCTTATCCAACCTTGTATTTCTGCCTAATGCACTGAATCCCAAAATTGTTCTAAAAGCTGCTTAAGTTATTGAGGCATGTATCTCTGTTTTTTCAGGTTTTGAATGGTGTGTTCTATATCTTCAATCAAATTAAACATGTACAACTGTGACATTCAAATGTTTAATGGTATTTTTCATCAGTTGTTTTATATTAAATGTCATTTCCACCACACTCTGTCATTACCATAACGCTAAGTCATTACCATCACGGTACATATTTTTGAGGAAAAGTTGTATTAAAATACAATTGATATTGATGATTTTTCCCATATGTGAACCTTATATGCTTGTTATTAAGATCATTCCTAAAATAATGTAAAATATTGAGATTTTGATGTGGTAAATACATGTTTCTGAGTATCATCAAGGCATATATGGACATTTAGACATGACAATGATGAATACATATAATTAAGAAAACTTCAAAATAGTAAAAGAAACATGATAATTTTTTTAAATGGTGAAATGTTATATAAAATACCTTAGGCACAATTTCCTTTTCAACTAAAATAGCAAATTTTATAATGTGGTGGTAATGACATTTCCCCTCGGGAATTTGGGGAAACTGATAAAAATATTTATATTCTTAAATAGTATGGTCTCAGCCACTATTAGCTCTTGTTTCCAGACAGAGTGAAGAAAATATTCAGATATATAAAAAGCAGTTTCAAGAGGTTTCATTTTCAATATCCAAAAGTGCCTGTATTTGCAAAATCAACCATATATGTATGTGTGTCTTTCGGAGGGGTTGGGTTAAAAGCGGAAGTCACATTTCGGTTGGACCTTGTGTGCAATTGACCTATAAAGTGATCTTAATCTTAATCTCTTAATCTTCAAACTAGCTAGCTACAGTATCAGCCAGCTGCAGACTGTTGGGCAAAAGCTAGCTAGCTAGCTCGCTGTGCCTGCTTGAATCACAAACATCTCGAAAGATCCGACTTTTGTCATCTCTTCTGATTAAGTGCTTCAGTTGTTCATCAGTCGATCAAAATCCTGAAAATAATAACACAGTGGCCTGTACTTTGATTTCAATTCAACCTTTAAAAGCTGAAGTGACGTTACAACCTTGTAAACAAATGCGGCAGCATGTTGGTGGAAGTTGTGTGTTACAGATTTATGCCCTCACTTCCCTGTGTTCCCTTGCTCAGTTTTCTCTGCTAGTTTCTTGATGTCAAGCAGTACGAGACAAAAGCACAGGTACTTGAGAAGTGTTCTCCCTGTTTCATTCTTGTTTTCAGTCATAGTTAGTATTTCATATTTTTGCTGTCAGCCTGTTTGTGGAGACCAATTTGCTCCTCCATTATTTTTCGTGATAAGTCCATTATTTTTTATCCTGGCTTTGGGACCACCAGTAAAGATCCTTGTTTCACGATCTTTGCCTTCTGCCTACTGTCTATCCTGCACCGCACCTGGGTCACACCTCACACCAACCCTTACACCAGAGTCTGTCCTGACCCCCTCTGTTTGAATCACACTCTCAGACAGAAACCTCTGCACACGCATGCACTCTTTCAGATTCTTTGAGCCAGTGATGTCAATAGGCGGCAGCAGCCTCTAATGTGCTAGTGATGGCTATTTAACAGTCTGATGGCCTTGAGATAGAAGCTGTTTTTCATTCTCTCTGTCCCAGCTTTGATGCACCTGTACTAACCTCGCCTTCTGGATGATAGCGGGGTGAACAGGCAGTGGCTCGGGTGGTTGATAGCATAGGGAGGGCATCTCAGCCTATGCTACCCTCCAGTCACTCGACTTCTTAGCGCTGACGGAAACATGGATTACCACTGAAAACACTGCTACTCCTGCTGCTCTCTCCTCGTCTGACCATGTGTTCTCGCATACCCCGAGAGCATCTGGTCATCGGGGTGGTGGCACAGGAATCCTCATCTCTCCCAAGTGGACATTCTCAATTTTTCCCCTGACCCATCTCTCTATCTCCTCATTTGAATTCCATGCTGTCACAGTCACTAGCCCATTTAAGCTTAATATCCTTGTCATCTATCGCCCTCCAGGTTCCCTTGGAGAGTTCATCAATGAGCTTGACGCCTTGATAAGTTCCTTTCCTGAGGATGGCTCACCCCTCACAGTTCTGGGGGATTTCAACCTCCCTACGTCTACATTTGACTCATTTCTCTCTGCCTCCTTCTTTCCACTCCTCTCCTCTTTTGACCTCACCCTCTCACCGTCCCCCCTACTCACAAGGCAGGCAATACGCTTGACCTCATCTTTACTAGATGCTGTTCTTCTACTAATCTCACTGCAACTCCCCTCCAAGTCTCCGACCACTACTTTGTATCCTTTTCTCTCTCCCTCTCCTCCAACACTACTCACTCTGCCCCTATACAGATGGTAATGCGCCGTCGCAACCTTCGCTCTCTCTCTCCCGCTACTCTCTCCTCTTCCATCCTATCATCTCTTCCCTCTGCTCAATCCTTCTCCCTCCAATCTCCTGATTCTGCCTCCTCAACCCTCCTCTCCTCCCTTTCTGCATCCTTTGACTCTCTATGTCCCCTATCCTCCCGGCCGGCTCGGTCCTCCCCTCCAGCTCCGTGGCTTGATGACTCATTGCGAGCTCACAGAACAGAGCTCCGGGCAGCTGAGCGAAAATGGAAGAAAACTAGACTCCCTGCGGACCTGGCATCTTTTCACTCCCTCCTCTCTACATTTTCTTCATCTGTTTCTGCTGCTAAGGCCACTTTCTACCACTCTAAATTCCAAGCATCTGCCTCTAACCCTAGGAAGCTCTTTGCCACATTCTCCTCCCTGCTGAATCCTCCTCCCCCCCCTCCTCCCTCTCTGTGGATGACTTCGTCAACCATTTTGAAAAGAAGGTTGACGACATCCGATCCTCGTTTGTTAAGTCAAATGACACTGCTGGTCCTGCTCACACTGCCCTACCCTATGCTTTGACTTCTTTCTCCCCTCTCTCTCCAGATAAAATCTTGCGACTTGTGACGGCAGGCCGCCCAACAACCTGCCCGCTTGACCCTATCCCCTCCTCTCTTCTCCAGACCATCTCCGGTGACCTTCTCCCTTACCTCACCTCGCTGATCAACTCATCCTTGACCGCTGGCTATGTCCCTTCCGTCTTCAAGAGAGCGAGAGTTGCACCCCTTCTCAAAAACCAACACTCGATCCCTCTGATGTCAACAACTACAGACCAGTATCCCTTCTTTCTTTTCTCTCCAAAACTATTGAGCGTGCCGTCTTTAGCCAACTCTCTTGCTATCTCTCTCAGAATGACCTTCTTGATCCAAACCAGTCAGGTTTCAAGACTGGTCATTCAACTGAGACTGCTCTTCTCTGTGTCACGGAGGCTCTCCGCACTGCTAAAGCTAACTCTCTCTCCTCTGCTCTTGTCCTTCTAGACCTGTCTGCTGCCTTTGATACTGTGAACCATCAGATCCTCCTCTCCACCCTCTCCGAGCTGGGCATCTCCGGCGCGGCTCACTCTTGGATTGCGTCCTACCTGACCGGTCGCTCCTACCAAGTGGCGTGGCGAGAAGCTGTCTCCGCACCACGTGCTCTCACCACTGGTGTCCCCCAGGGCTCAGTTCTAGGCCCTCTCCTATTCTCGCTATACACCAAGTCACTTGGCTCTGTCATATCCTCACATGGCCTCTCCTATCATTGCTACGCTGACGACACACAACTAATCTTCTCCTTTCCCCCCTTCTGATAACCAGGTGGCGAATCGCATCTCTGCATGTCTGGCAGACATATCAGTATGGATGACGGATCACCACCTCAAGCTGAACCTTGGCAAGATGGAGCTGCTCTTCCTCCCGGGGAAGGACTGCCCGTTCCATGATCTCGCCATCACGGTTGACAACTCCGTTGTGTCCTCCTCCCAGAGTGCGAAGAGCCTTGGCGTGACCCTGGACAACACCCTGTCGTTCTCCGCTAACATCAAGGCGGTGACCCGATCCTGTAGGTTCATGCTCTACAACATTCTGAGAGTACGACCCTGCCTTACACAGGAAGCGGCACAGGTCCTAATCCAGGCACTTGTCATCTCCCGTCTGGATTACTGCAACTCGCTGTTGGCTGGGCTCCCTGCCTGTGCCATTAAACCCCTACAACTCATCCAGAATGCCGCAGCCCGTCTGGTGTTCAACCTTCCCAAGTTCTCTCACGTCACCCTGCTCCTCTGCACACTCCACTGGCTTCCAGTTGAAGCTCGCATCTGCTACAAGCCATGGTGCTTGCCACGGAGCTGTGAGGGGAACGGCACCTCCGTACCTTCAGGCTCTGATCAGTCCCTACACCCAAACGAGGGCACTGCGTTCATCCACCTCTGGCCTGCTGGCTCCCCTACCTCTGCGGAAGCATAGTTCCCGCTCAGCCCAGTCAAAACTGTTCGCTGCTCTGGCACCCCAATGGTGGAACAAGCTCCCTCACGACGCCAGGACAGCGGAGTCACTCACCACCTTCCGGAGACATTTGAAACCCCACCTCTTTAAGGAATACCTGGGATAGGATAAAGTAATCCTTCTACCCCCCTTACTCCAACCCACCCCCCCCCAAAAAAAAAAATAATAATAATTAAAAAAAAAAATTACAATTTTTAAAACGGTAAAGTGGTTATCCCACTGGCTATAAGGTGAATGCACCTATTTGTAAGTCGCTCTGGATAAGAGCGTCTGCTAAATGACGTAAATGTAATGTAAATGTTGATGTCCTTGATGATCTTTTTGGCCTTCCTGTGACATCGGGTGCTGTATGTGTCTTGGAGGGCAGGTAGTTTGCCCCCGGTAATGCGTTCGGCAGACCGCACCACCCTCTGGAGAGCCCTGCGGTTGCGGGCGGTGAAGTTGCCGTACCAGGCGGTGATACAGCCCGATAGGATGCTCTCAATTGTGCATCTGTAAAAGTTTGTGAGGGTTTTGGTGCTAAGCCACATTTCTTCAGCCTCCTGAGGTTGAAGAGGCTCAGTTGCGCCTTCTTCACCACACTGTCTGCGTGGGTGGACCATTTCAGTTTGTCGGTGATGTGTACGCCAAGGAACTTGAAGCTTTCCACCTCCTCCACTGCGGTCCCGTCGATGTGGATAGTGGGGTGTACCCTCTGCTGTTTCCTGAAGTCCACGATCATCTCCTTTGTTTTGTTGATGTTGAGTGAGAGGTTATTTTCCTGGCACCACACTCCCAGAGCCCTCACCTCCTCCCTGTAGGTGGTCTTGTCATTGTTGGTAATCAAGCCTACTACTGTTGTGTCGTCTGCAAACTTGATGATTGAGTTGGAGTCGTGCAGGAGGGGGCTGAGCACGCACCCTTGTGGGGCCCCAGTGTTGAGGATCAGCGAAGTGGAGATGTTGTTTCCTACCTTCACCACTTGGGGGTGGCCCATCAGGTAGTCCAGGACCCAGTTGCACAGGGCGGGGTTCAGACCCAGGTCCTCAAGCTTAATGATGAGCTTGGAGGGTACTATGGTGTTGAATGCTGAGCTATAGTCAATGAACAGCATTCTTACATAGGTATTCCTCTTGTCCAGATGGGATAGGGCAGTGTGCAGTGTGCAGTGGAATCACATTTGGATTCATGTAGTAACCAAAAAAGTGTTAAACAAATCAAAATATATTCTATATATGAGATTCTTCAAATAGCCACCCTTTGCTTTGATGACAGCTTTGCACACTCTTGGCATTCTCTCAACCAGCTTCACAAGGTAGTCACCTGGAATGCATTTCAATTAACAGGTGTGCCTTCTTAAAAGTTAATTTGTGGAATGTATTTCCTTCTTAATGCATTTGAGCCAATCAGTTCTTTTGTGACAAGGTTTCTGTTTCTTCAAGTTCAGTTTCAAAAACCATCAAGCGCTATGATGAAACTGGCTCTCATGAGGACAGCCACAGGAATGGAAGACCCAGAGTTACCTCTGCTGCAGAGGATAAGTTCATTAGAGTTACCAGCCTCAGAAATTGCAGCCCAAATAAATGCTTCATAGAGTTCAAGTAACAGACACATCTCAACATCAACTGTTCAGAAGGGACTGTGTGAATCAGGCCTTCATGGTCGAAATGCTGCAAAGAAACCACTACTAAAGGACACAAATAAGAAGAAGAGACCTGCTTGGGACAAGAAACACGAGCAATAGACATTAGACTGGTGGAAATGTGTCCTTTGGTCTGATGAGTCCAAATTTGAGATTTTTGGTTCAAACCGCTGTGGCTTTGTGAGACGCGGTGTGGGTGAACAGATGATCTCCGCATGTGTAGTTCCCACCATAAAGCATGGAAGAGGAGGTGTTACGGTGTGGGGGTGCTTTGCTGGTGACACTGTCTGTGATTTATTTAGAATTCAAGGCACACTTAACCAGCATGGCTACTACAGCATTCTGCAGCGATACGCCATCCCATCTGGTTTGGGCATAGTGGGACTATCATTTGTTTTTCAACAGGACAATGACCCAACACACCTCCAGGCTGTGTAAGGGCTATTTTACCAAGAAGGAGAGTGCTGCATTAGATGACCTGGCCTCCACAATCCCCCAACCTCAACCCAATTGAGATGGTTTGGGATGAGTCGGACGGCAGAGTGAAGGAAAAGCAGCCAACAAGAGCTCAGCATATGTGGGAACTCCTTCAAAACTGTTGGAAAAGCATTCCAGGCGAAGCTGGTTGAGAGAATGCCAAGAGTGTGCAAAGCTGTCATCAAGGCAAAGGGTGGCTATTTGAAGAATCTCAAATATAAAATATATTTTGATTTGTTTAACACTTTTTTGGTTACTACATGATTCCATATGTGTTATTTCATAGTTTTGATGTCTTCACTATTATTCTACAATGTAGAACATAGTACAAAAAATAAAGAATGAGTAGGTGTGTCCAAACTTTTGACTGGTACTGTATGTATATATTCTTAATTCCATTCCTTACTTAGATTTGTGTGCATTGGGTATATGTTGTGAAATTGTTAGATATTACTTGTTAGATATTACTGCGCTGTCGGAGCTCGAAGCACAAGCATTCACTACACCCGCAATAACATCTGCTAAACACGTGCATGTGACCAATCAAATTTCATTTGATTTGATTTGGAAAGCTTTATGGATCGGTAGGCTACAGACTGAGAGACTTCTTTCCTTACCCTTCAAATCATTAACTTCTAGAGGATTACTTGTCTTGACACCCCTGTGCCCATGCAGATGAATAGTCTCATCTCCTTGGTCCTCCACTGAGGAAGTATTGACTTTCTCTCCATGTGGTCAAACTACTGTGACAGATTTCATATTGATCTATGGACCTGAGCATTCCACACCTGTCTGAGAATAAGCAGCTTTGTTTGACTTGAAATTGGAGTTGTCCTAAAATACAGAGGGAGAGAGAGAGACAGACTCTTATTTAAGCCCAGAGGAGGAAAGAGAGAGGTCTCAGATTGGGTTTAGGCTGTTGTGAGGAACTGAGGTCAGTTTGTGTTTCAGCATCCTTCACTCTGACACACAAACAGAGGAACTTGGGCCACAAGGTCACGAGGAGCCCATCTAAGGCAGATTCCAGAGGGGAAATGTAAATGTATGACTGAGGTTGTTTTTAGACCTTGGTTCAGAGTGGAATTTCACTTTGTTTAGCAGCATATAATCAATTTAGCTCTCGTTTGAAGGACAGACAGAAAGATTAGGTGTATAGGAATGGATGACCTTAAAGACAGCAGTGATCTATGCGAGGTCTATGAGAGAGAAACCCCCAGCAGCAGCTCTTGGTAAGTTTTTTATGTTTTAAGAACAATACGAAGAAGGAAAATGCACTTTATACTGCATTATAATTGGTTCTTTGTTAGGCTATCTATTTTTAATTTAGGTCAGTGTTGAAGTTATAAATGCTGTCTATGCTTTCTTGTCTATATACATATTTTATATGTTTAGCATTGTGTTTAGATACCTGTCATCTCTTCTATTCTAGTTTAGTTTTGTCTGCGTGAATCCTGTGATTTCATTCTACAGAAAATCAAGATATCAAAATGTTTTTGAAAAGAGATGAAATCTCTCAAACCTAGCTCTCTGAGTAGAGCAAATTAACATCTTAGTTCTAATTCCAAACACTTTTGGAGTAGAAACAATTTCTTGTCTCATTGACTGCATATCCCTGCTGGTGGGTTGATTGCGAGAACTGACCCTGATCTAAAAGGAGCACTCATGCGTGCCTCGATGAACCAGGAAGAGAGAGGAGAATGTGGAGACGTGACTGATTGTCCCGTGGTTTCCCATGGCAACGGGACCAACAAGCCTTGTCCTCATCAAGGTTGGCGACACACGAGACGGGGGTTTAGGGGCGCCCCTATGCCTAGCAGTCTCCCTCACACCCTCAAGTCTCTCTTCAAGTACCCCTGAAATACATACAATACAAGGAAACTTGAGCGTTTCAACCTCAATACAACAACGCTTTTTAGAGCATTTCACACAGTAATTTCAAGGAGGCCTACCACATCAAATTGGCTAGTTATCTGGATCCAGTTACCGTAGTCTTTGAAATTGGTCACAATGTGTGCAGTCTTACTGCTGCCACAGGGGAGTGCTACATGTTCATATTCTGTAAGCCAATCATATCACGCAGTAGTACTGTCAATAATGGCCACTACAGTATTTATGGAATTTATATCTATCCAATATACACCTTCTGCCTATCTATAATTGACTGTTTCATAAGTATCTAAAGTGTCTACTGCAATGGGACAGGAAACATGTCCCATTTACAGTGATGTAGGCCAGAATGTCTGTCCTCAGGAGGAACTCAGACTTGAACACTTGCTGTTGCTGAGGGATGCATTTACCCATCGCACACCCTCGGACAGGGGTCCCGGTGGAGTTGGAGAGGTGCATGGAGAGAGGGAGGAGGAGAAGGAGGGATGAGTCTGGAAGAGCTCCAGAATGCTCTGAGTTCTGTGATTGGTCCAGACAGCCAGAGTGGATGGATGGAAAGGGTCTTTAATGAGGTACGTGAACTATAACCCTTTGTTATGTATATTTTAACTGTTTGCTGTTTGTTTATTTACCCAATTACATGAAGTAAGTCTATTGAGAACTAATTCTCGTTTACACCAATATCCTGCTGTTCTTATAGATTGACGTGTCATGTGATGGCTATGTGGAGTGGAAGGAGCTGTGTAGCTACCTGCTACAGAAGTGCAGAGAGAGAGACAACACCTAGAGGCGCTCTACTAGACACTGGCCACTCATCTGGCCATCCCCCTACATCAGTGTCAGTAAGGAGGGGCTGTTCACTCTGTGGAACCACCGACTACATGTCCTCTAGACTATGAAGGTGAGTGGGATAATGTGTGAATGAGGTAGCAGACACACACACACACACTTATGTATGTCCCCAGCTTGCTGGAGACCCTGCAGAGGAAGGGGTTAACAGAAGGAGGTTCAGGGGCTGGACCACTGATTCTGTCTACATGCTCAGTGTCCACAACTTCGCCGTAGCAACCAGCAGCAAGGACCTCCACTTTGTTGACGTGTCCACGGCCAGCTGCTTTGAGGACGTCCACTTGTTTGATGTCTAGCCGACTTTTAACTGTTAACGTTTAAAAGACTCAAAGTGGAAGTTTTGCTTTTGATTTGATAAATTGAAGTTCCATT